>NC_040236.1:3515424-3680424 GCF_001444195.1 Xiphophorus couchianus
ATCTATATATCTATATATATACTGTAGATAGATATCTATATCTATATATATCTATTATATATATATATATATACAATATATATATAGATATCTATCTATGAGAGAGATGTACTCTATAGATAGATATATATGATCTATGTGCATGTTTACATATATACATCTATTTATAAATATCTATCTTTATATAGATAGATAGATAGATAGATAGATAGATAGATCTAAATGTATCTATCTATCTAGATTCTAGATAGATAGATACATTTAGATATAGATATATCTTTCCCAGAAAGATAAATAGTTTTCTAAATTTTCCCCAATTTGTATAGGTTTAAACTTCTAAAAGGCTCTTTTTGTTCCATGTTGTTTACATTTTCTTTTTCTAAATCTCCCTTTAATTAATAAATGTGGTTGTCTTATTTTCTGTTTACAATTAGAAATAAAAATCTTACAATGGATGAACATGAGTACTGATGTCTTTGCTTTTTAATATTATCTAAAATGTCCAATTAACAACATCAGAAGCTCTTTTTAAATTCCCACCAATCACTCAACCCACACGTGGCCCCACCCCGTTGACTTCCTGTTTTGTCTTTGCTCTGAGAATACTTTCTTCAACAGATCGTTCTGGTATTTGAGTTTAGCACTTAGTTTACGATTTATGTCGAACATCTCATCAAGTTGTCTCATTAAGTATTTCTGTAGTTCGATATTTCCCAATTCAGGTTCCTTCGATTTGGCCTGACACAAACACTTTGCTTGACTTGTTGTGGAAATCACAGTGTCCTTGGAATAACACTGATTTTCCAAGGAAGCTTCCTGTTCACCGTGTTTTGCCGGAACTGAAACATCTTGCCCTTCGATATGTTCAGCAAAGAAATTTAGGTCAATGCGAGGTTCTAATTCAGGGAGCACTTTCCAAAATGTTTTCTTTCCTCTGCTGGGCAAAGCTGACTGATAACTTGGTTTTTCTGGTAGAGGACCGTTATTGACGTCACTATCTTGTGTCAAAAACGTTAGATCTACACAAGCGTCTGACTCGGGGAAAGATTTCCATAATAGTGGCGTCTTCTTGATGCGCTTTGTCTTTGATGTCTGTTTCTCCCCTTTTTGATCCACTTTCTTCTGTGATTTCAAGATGGATTTCTTTTTGGTGACCAGCTGTGTTGTAAAAATCACAGGTTCTTCTGTACAAATCTCCTTTTTCAAGGAATCTTCCTGATCACCTTCTTCTTCAGTCAGAGAAGTGTCTTGCTTATTAACATTTTCTGGGCAAGACTTAAAGGACTCTTCCTTCTCTGCTACATTGATTGTCTCCTGCAGTACGGAGATCGATGCTTTTTCAGTAACTGGTGAAACGTTTTCCGTTCCAGTACCTTCAGATGAAATCCTTAGATCAGCAGGGGCATTTTTCTCCAGCCAGATTTGAAACGGTATCTTTTTCTTCTTGTGGCGCCTGGTGGTTGGTGGCTGTTCCTCCTCTTGCTGATCCAGTGTCTCCTGTGTTTTGGAAATGAAATCTTGTTCAGTGACCAGTGGTGTTTCCTCGGCGCAAATCTTTTTCAAGGAAACAGCCTGATCACTTTCCTCTTCAGACAGAGAAGTGTCTTGCTTATTAACATTTTCTGGGCAAGACTTAAAGGACTCTTCCTTCTCTGCTACATCGATTGTCTCCTGCAGTACGGAGATCGATGCTTTTTCAGTAACTGGTGAAACGTTTTCCGTTCCAGTAGTTTCAGATGAAATCCTTAGATCAGTGGGGGCATGTTTCTCCAACCAGATTTGAAATGGTATCTTTTTCTTCTTGTGGCGCCTGGTGGTTGGTGGCTGTTCCTCCTCTTGCTGATCCAGTGTCTCCTGTGTTTTGGAGATGAAATCCTGTTCAGTGTCTAGTGGTGTTTCCTCGGCGCAAATCTCATTTTTTAAGGAAACAGCCTGATCACTTTCCTCTTCAGTCAGAGAAGTGTCTTGCTTATTAACATTTTCTGGGCAAGACTTAAAGGACTCTTCCTTCTCTGCTACATTGATTGTCTCCTGCAGTACGGAGATCGATGCTTTTTCAGTAACTGGTGAAACGTTTTCTGTTCCAGTAGTTTCAGATGAAATCCTTAGATCAGCAGGGGCATGTTTCTCCAACCAGATTTGAAACGGTATCTTTTTCTTCTTGTGGCGCCTGGTGGTTGGTGGCTGTTCCTCCTCTTGCTGATCCAGTGTCTCCTGTGTTTTGGAGATGAAATCTTGTTCAGTGACCAGTGGTGTTTCCTCGGCGCAAATCATTTTTAAGGAAACAGCCTGATCACTTTCCTCTTCAGTCAGAGAAGTGTCTTGCTTATTAACATTTTCTGGGCAAGACTTAAAGGACTCTTCCTTCTCTGCTACATTGATTGTCTCCTGCAGTACGGAGATCGATGCTTTTTCAGTAACTGGTGAAACATCTTCCGTTCCAGTACCTTCAGATGAAATCCTTAGATCAGCAGGGGCATTTTTCTCCAGCCAGATTTGAAACGGTATCTTTTTCTTCTTGTGGCGCCTGGTGGTTGGTGGCTGTTCCTCCTCTTGCTGATCCAGTGTCTCCTGTGTTTTGGAGATGAAATCTTGTTCAGTGACCAGTGGTGTTTCCTCGGCGCAAATCTTTTTCAAGGAAACAGCCTGATCACTTTCCTCTTCAGACAGAGAAGTGTCTTGCTTATTAACATTTTCTGGGCAAGACTTAAAGGACTCTTCCTTCTCTGCTACATCGATTGTCTCCTGCAGTACGGAGATCGATGCTTTTTCAGTAACTGGTGAAACGTTTTCCGTTCCAGTAGTTTCAGATGAAATCCTTAGATCAGTGGGGGCATGTTTCTCCAACCAGATTTGAAATGGTATCTTTTTCTTCTTGTGGCGCCTGGTGGTTGGTGGCTGTTCCTCCTCTTGCTGATCCAGTGTCTCCTGTGTTTTGGAGATGAAATCCTGTTCAGTGTCTAGTGGTGTTTCCTCGGCGCAAATCTCATTTTTTAAGGAAACAGCCTGATCACTTTCCTCTTCAGTCAGAGAAGTGTCTTGCTTATTAACATTTTCTGGGCAAGACTTAAAGGACTCTTCCTTCTCTGCTACATTGATTGTCTCCTGCAGTACGGAGATCGATGCTTTTTCAGTAACTGGTGAAACGTTTTCTGTTCCAGTAGTTTCAGATGAAATCCTTAGATCAGCAGGGGCATGTTTCTCCAACCAGATTTGAAACGGTATCTTTTTCTTCTTGTGGCGCCTGGTGGTTGGTGGCTGTTCCTCCTCTTGCTGATCCAGTGTCTCCTGTGTTTTGGAGATGAAATCTTGTTCAGTGACCAGTGGTGTTTCCTCGGCGCAAATCATTTTTAAGGAAACAGCCTGATCACTTTCCTCTTCAGTCAGAGAAGTGTCTTGCTTATTAACATTTTCTGGGCAAGACTTAAAGGACTCTTCCTTCTCTGCTACATTGATTGTCTCCTGCAGTACGGAGATCGATGCTTTTTCAGTAACTGGTGAAACGTTTTCCGTTCCAGTACCTTCAGATGAAATCCTTAGATCAGCAGGGGCATTTTTCTCCAGCCAGATATGAAACGGTATCTTTTTCTTCTTGTTGCGCCTGGTGGTTGGTGGCTGTTCCTCAGACTTAGAGGGCTGTTCCTTCTCTACTACATTGATTGTCTCCTGCACTCTAGTGATTGACTCTTCTTCACTGAGCAGTGAATCGTTCTGCTTTTCAATATTTCCTGCAGAAATCTCTTGGTCAATGGGGACATGTTCCTCCGACCAGGTTTTAAATGGTACCTGGTTCTTCTCATTGGTCTCACTCTCAGGTGTCGGTCTGTCCCCTTTGTGATCCACTGTCTCCTTTGCTTTGGCAATCGATCCTTTTTCAACCACCAGTGAAGGGTCCTGCTGTTGGATATTTTCAGCAGAAATCTTTAGCTCCTCAGCTGCGTGCAGCTCCCACCAGACTGCAAATGACACCTTCTTCTTCTTGTGCTTGGGTGGCTTGGGTGGCTGTAATTCGCTTTCGACAATTTTGTCGAATTCAACCTCTTCAACTCTAGGCTGGTTGGACTGCATTGTAACCTTTGCTTGTTTCAGGTTCTAAGATAAATCACTTCTTTAAAAACTCAGTAAAGATTTCAAGTTAAGTTTGATGTCGATCTCCAAAAGAAATGTTCACCAAACAACGTTGAAGATCTTACTGTGAACTGCTCAATAAACTCTCAAGAGGAACGTATCAACAACGGCTGCTAAAAGGTTGTGATGAAAGTAGATCGATGTGAGGAACTTATATAATCACTGGTGATGTCAGAATTCTGCTTTTGGAGTTTTATTGTCATGTCACATTGTGATGTCACAGTTTCATTTCATATTCAGAAGGTGGACTGCAGAAAGCCTCAGTGGGCGTTTAAACTGTCAGTGGTTGCCATAGTTACCCACCATTAACTTGTTTTGACGTTGGTTAGCATGTTGTCAGCGTAGCTAGCTTGGCTACTATAACTGTTCAAAACTGAGTGATAAAATAAGTTATGCTACCCAGGGGCGCCTTATAGGGGGCAAAATTTAGGAGAATTCCAAGGGCCCCTGACCAACAGGGGGCCCTCCACAATTTTTATTTCATTTTTTTCATAGAAAGTAAATAAAATGGGGCCCTGTCAATTACAAAATTAATCATATTGTGTTTTCTATAATTGTTTTTATCAGTAAAAATTAAATGTTAGCACTCCCAGACCAAAAAGCACACATCCATATTTGCACTAAACTCCCTGGATCTGCATGAAATGGTGACGATGTTCAGCAGCAGTCAGTAGAAGACAAGAACCACTGTGGCGGCTATTTTGTTACTAAAAGAATTTAGAAAATCAGGTTTTCAAAAAAATTAAGATATAAGAGAGAAAAAGACAAAGTGTCAATTTGTAACCCAGTTTTTCTCCGAGGTGGTTAGACTGTGAGATTGTCAACAATTTAGCATAGTTAGCTTAGCTACAGACTGTTTGCTTCTATTTCACTAGCATTTAATGAATTAAGGAAAGAAATTACCAAGATATTCATATATTGAATTTGTCCCTGAACCTTTTACCACTTAACAACAGGTGAGTCAGTCAGCAGCAGCTCTAACTCACGTCCCTCCTGACCTGTCCTCTCCTGAGTGAAATTAAAGCTGCAGTATGTAACTTTTATTTAAAAAAATATTTTTTTACGCATTTATTAAAACTCCCATTATATTGTGACAGTACAACATGAGAGATAATCTATGAAAAATCTATTTCCTCTGCCTTCTTCCAGTACTATCTAGAAACAACCAATCAGAGTCGGGAGAGTTTTACTGCTGTCAATCACAATCTCATGTGGTGCTGCTCATCCTCCCCCTTGCTCTGTGCTGTGCTGTAGCTAGCACAGCCTGTTGTGAATGCTCAGTCTGGTTAGCATCGTTACCAATGACAGCAGATAAACATTTATCCTGTAGTGATAAGTTGTTTCTCCCCCATTAGCATATTTAGCAGTGAGTGAATGAGGTTGATTGACAGCGCTAAGACCGTCCTACTGGCTCTGATTGGTTGTTTTGGCCGAAACGCTGCATTACTTCATCTAGTAATAGTAATTCAGGGAGGAGATGGAGAAGATCGATTGTTTTCACAGATTAACTGACATGATGACAGATTTAACAAAGTGGAGAAAACATATTTTTTATTAAAGTTATATTTTTATAAGTTATATCCTGCAGCTAGAATAAAATGCAACTACATAAAATTTTTTGAGAAGTCTGGATTGCTTTATGTACATTTTGCATGTTTCCTATGACTGTTGCTTGTGGGGAGAGACATTTCAGTAATAGAAAAAATGTAAGCAACCTACTTGTAAAATTCATGAGTAGTAAATATTGTGCTATTATCAGTATTGGACCAAAGCCAGGCAGCTGCAAGCCTTTAAAATTGTGACGCTTTTTGTGGGTCAAATAGACTCAAAAAATTAAAACAGCAGCTGCGTGGGGGGGCCCAATCTAATTTTTTGTCATGGGGCCCAAGATTCCTGGCGGCGCCCCTGTGTAGTTCTCCTGTAATCAGTCTCAGTGTTGGAGTTTTCTCACAGTTTTCAAATGTTTTTGAACCACCGGTTTCATTATTTTGTTCCTGCTGCTGCTGAGGATCCTGGGTGATGAGAACAGGAGGAATGTTTGTTTTGACACAACATCTTCATTTGGCTTTGGACTGAAATGTAATTTAGTAAAATTTGAATGAACTTGAATTTTTTTTTGTGGTATATTTGCTCTATATTCTTCTCAGATTGTCACCATGTTTTTGAATAAGTGGAGAAACATTCCCATCTACTCTTTCCTGTCACTGCTGGTGGTTTTCCAAGGCGTCCCTCTGCAGGTCGCGTGGAGAAATGTGTGACAGCAATCCAACCAATATACTAAATAATACAATTGGCTAATTTTCTATTTACCTCCACCTTTGCATGCTTCCAAAAATAAATCTGATTGGCTTTCATTTCCTTGCAATATTTACTTTTTATTTGTTTTAGTTGTTACAATTGTATTTGTTGATAAAACTGTAATTTTTCATACTTCAGGGTTGTTTACGAAAACCTTCAGTCAGTTCTGCCTATTAATCATTAACCTGCACATCAGAAAAGGTCAACAACTGGACAGCTGGAGGTCAGGGTGACTCTGACCTGACATGTAGAAAAGTTATTTTAACCAGCCTCAAATGTTGTTGCCATGTTACAGAGCATATCTTGATTTAATTCTGTCTTCAAGAAGAACTAAAGTGAATTAGCTGATTTTTCTGAAACATTTAGGTGGATGGCAGGGCAGACATCTTGGTAGGCAGTGAGTGAAGACATCTCTACACTGGGTGGTGATGCAGCTTTTTTATGGAGTGCAACAGGTTTAGAATTAAGACTAAAACTTCTAATCTAAATATTTATTTAGGTTATCAAAATAAATGTTTTAAAAATGGTTTATTTTTTAGATATAAATTTCTCTGTTTGTTGTATTTCTCTAAGGAGAGATTGTTTTAATGTGCCAAAGAAAGTTAATGACTAACATCTTTCATTATTAGTGTTTCTTTAGAGAACAACAGTCTGTCTTAACAAAAACCAAACATGTGAAGCTCAATATTCTTGTCAAACATGTTAGCAGCATGAACGTGCCAAAGTTCACTAGATTTACAACATTTGGTAAAACCTCACCTCTCCTTTATTTTATTTTTTGCTCTTTTTATTTCAAACTCAGAAATAAACCCACTAATGTGCATGTTCAGACACTGATCCTCATTTTGCAAATATGCAAACATCTGTGAGTTCAGTCTGTAATTTTCATAGCTTAAATTCCTCTTTAACTTTTGAAACTTGTTACTTCAGTTTGGCTTGTGGTTTGGCTTTATTCCTTTATGCGCTGAAGAACAGTAGTAGCATTCATTATTTTATGCTTCTCAGCCACATTCTTGTTTCAGTTATAAAAAAAGACACACACACACACACACACACACACACGGCTGTGCTTGTTTTACATCCAGAAATCTGAAGAAATGGCATGAAGTCAGCAAATAGTTGAAATTACAAATACATTTAGTGGTGCAGCTGCTGAGATCAAAAACATGTGTGGACGGATTTCTGACCGTTCACCTGCTGAGCCTCCAGATGGACTGAGATTACGAGCTCACCGCAGCAGGAGAGCCCAGAGGAGGAAGTGGACTTTCTTTCGAAAAGCCGTAAAAAGCAGTAGATGTTCATTCTGAACATTTCTATATAGCAGCAGAAGCACCAGATAAATTCTGCTGTATCTTGGCTGCTACATACACACAGTGAACAAAACCGTTCAGTCCATTTTGGTCATATTTCCAAATATTGAGCTATTAAAGTTGGAGCAACAGGAGTGTATGAGAGCATCTGCGTTTCCATTAGAAATGTGCACAAATCTTTGTCTAATGTCGAACAATCACAATTGCGCTGTTTCCATTAATTAAGAAATGAAGTTAAAATCACATGTAAATAAGTTTGTTCATGTGATAAGTTATTAAAAATCATGGCAGCAATGCATGTAAACAGTTACATGAGATATATTCATAATTCAGCCATGGCGCTAGTGCTCATCTATCAGCCAATCAGAAGAGACGTCGGTGTCATATTCAGGCGTTGGAGCTACAAGCCCCGCCTACTTGGGAGGGACCAAGTATGAAGCGTTTTGGGTAAATTGTAATCAACCAATTTACAGAAGAGTTATGGATTCAATACGTTGGAATGACACACAACTTTTTATAAACTGTGATAAAGTGAGAACTCTGGAGGAGTCAGCTGCTCTCTGAAAAAATAAAAACAAACCTTCATCCTGCTACCACTTCCTGGTCTCTTTTCATTGTTTCCGTCAGTAGTAACGTCTGGTGACTGGCGTGATTTGAGAAAAGCGTTTCCATTACAGTTTTGTTAAATTCGTTTATTTCAATACAGCCCATAAACCACCTCATCCTAATACAAAATCTGTTTTTAAACTGACTTGTTTCCATTAAGCAAAATTATTTTTGAAATTTCAATTTGCGCAGTTCTATGGTTAATGGAAACACAGCTGTTGTATTCCTGGTAAAGATGTTGTTCAGTTCAGGACTTTCCTCTTTGTTTCTGTCTAGGTTGTCTGCTGCGTTACATCCAGAACGGTCAGATGTTAGAGGTTGGGAAAATCAGATCCAGTCATTTCACACTTAAACTTCACATTTGAACCAGTTGTACCAAGCAAAGCGCAAAACAAGGGACTGGTTTTTACCAGCCTACTACTGGACTTGTGTGTTCACATTTTAGAATTTTAAAAACATATTCTTATCTTCCTTCTCTCTCTGAATTCACCGAGACTCTGTTGCTGAGTGTTATGTTCTTGAGCTGCAGTAAATCAGCTGAGAATCAAAGACATCCTGGTGTCATCACCAGGCTGGTCGTTCTGGAAGGAACTTTAAAGGAAAAAACAAAATTACACGCCAAGATTCATTTGAAATAAACCTACACTAGCTGACAAGCGAGTGTGTGAGCTGAAGTCATCCTCCTGCTGTACGGCGGGTTAACACAAAGCAGCAGTTCAGCCGGCAGCGAGGCTGAACTGTCGACTTGGCCTCCATCCGGTCCGATTCTTGGCTGGCCACAACTATGTCTCTTTCCAGATCCCATCTGTGTTTAGCGGTGAGGGATTCAAACGCTGTGACCGCTGCATATGTGTGCGAGCTTGCATGGGAGGATTTGTATGTGTGTGTGTTTGTGTGTCAGTGGACCAGGGCAGTGTTTTCTATCTGTACAGGTTTGATTGATTGATTGATTTATTTATGTTTTCATTCGAACAGAGAGTGGATTTAACTGAAAAACGTCAGGAAAACTAAAGCTAAATAAAGTGCTTTCAGAGGACTAAATACAATAATTATGCATCATATTAACTGTTGGGTTTTAGTGATGTATTGGAGCCTCTCTTTTTCCAATGTGAGGTTCAGTTCAATTCAGTGGGAAAATACTTTATTTATTCCAAAGAGAAATAAAATGTTGTCCAAAGGCCTTCAAAAAGTTGCTGTGGATGGTGATGCTGAGGGCAGGAAGGATATCTGGTAGCAGTCAGTGTTGAAACGAATCTGAATAGGTTTAGTTGTACATAAACCAAAAAGCAGAGACATCTTCACATTATGCGTTACATGTAAATAAGACGTTTAGTCAAAACCTTTGTATGGTTAACGATATTCTGCAGTTGATCTGACGTGTTATTCTCAGCTAGTTTCTTTTTTTTCTGCCCACATCACCAACAACAGCATTAAAAAAACATGATGTCATCAGGGTGTGTTTTATCCTGTATTTATTGGTGGAGTATCTGACCTCAGCAGCAGACTCAAGCCGCTGGTTTAAAACTCTGTTCAGACTCTGAATGTCCTGCTGACCCGGCCTGCCGCTCACAGGGAGCGTCCCATTCATTTTCATCTATTGCTTATTTTCAACAGAAGGAAATTCAGTGAAGAAAGCTTAAAATGCTTGAGGTTAGACTTTGGCCTTCCAAACTCATCAAACTTACTTTTCTGCCAGTATTTAGCCGTATTATGAAAAGTCTGTGCATGCTTCACATTCTTCCTGCTCTGAAATTTGGAGCTCTGCTCTGGAAATTTTGGGCAACGCTCTGCTTCACAAGCATAGGAAAGCACTTATTTTTTATCTTTTTTTAACAGCGCATATTTTCTTTTGTATGGGTGTGTGGGGGGCGTGGAGGTGTGTGTGAACGCAAGTGCATCTGTAAGATCTTCCCTTCACATCTCCCCTCGCTGTCCGCCTGCTTGTCACAACTTAGCCAAAATAAACGATCAGCTTTGGTTTTGTCCACAAGGTTGTCATAAATAACCAAAACTAACAAAGTGACGACAATTGAAACTGAGACAACATTTCCATTAACTGAAATAAATAAAAACAGTAGTTAATGAGGAAAACATCTAACTGATTGGAAATGACTGTTCCTTTATAAAACTAACTTTTATATACTGAAATTATTGATCTGGTATCCTTCATTTTGTGTTTATGGATCTATTTTGAATATTTTTAATTGATCTGAAATGTATTTTTTTTCCACGCACCAGCAGTTGTTGGCAGATAACGCCAGTCCGCTAAATGGTGTTAGCAAAAATTGGGAGAAAACACCAGAGTGAGTCGTTGTTCAACAATAACTGAATAAATTATTTTTAAAACTGCATCTCCTGTTGAGTATTCATTACCCAATCCATGTGCAACACTTTGGAGTGTTTTTAAATTCTGCACTGAAAAATTAACCGAAGTATGAAAAAAAACCTACAACTTATAAAAACTAACCAATCTTTAGCTAATTAAAACAAGCAAACACAATCTTGAAAGCTAATTAAAACAAACCAAATTAGACAAAAAAAAAAGTCACAACACAATAAAACTAAATTATCGTGAAAACTATTAGGTCTGCCTCTCCTCCAGCCTGGCTGAGTCTGACTGAGAGCGAACTCATGGTAACCTGCAAACAGGAGCAGGCGACCACGAGTAAACACTTCAACTTGTCATTCTCTCCTCTTTCTGTTTCCACATCCGTCCCTGAATGTGTCTGAAGATCCTGACCAGGCTGGAGGTTACCTTAGCAAGACCAGATGAGCTGATTGGATCCTTACCAAAGTAAGCGAGGAGTATGCTTACTTTATACTAAAAATGAGGCACTGTACTTATTATGAACCATATATGATAAGGAAACTTAACTTGACTTATAAAAGTATAAAGAGGAATCTAACACTAAGTAAAGGAATACTAAGACATATTTTAATACTAAATTTATACTTATACACTGGTATTTGTCGCTTATTACTTATTTCAGACATAAAGTTCTGATTCTTATTATATATTGATCCAAGTTCAGAAAAAGCTTAAGTCATTGACTCTTGCTTACATTTAATATGATCATGTGTTCTAAATTGTATTATTTTTATGTACCTTAAAAACAAACGGGAACATTGAGACATTTTTCGGCTTTTATTTCTTTGCTTTGATTTCTTATTTCATAATATTTCACTTTCAGTTTATCCTTTCATTTTGCTCAGTGTTTGAGGTTTGTGTTTGTTTTGCCTTCGGTTTGATCTTCTCCTTCCGGTTTATGCTTTCTGTTAGTTCGGTTTTAGATGTCGGGTTTATGTTTGTTAGGTTTGGTGTTTGTTTCTGTTTAGGTTTTCTCCCTGCTACTTTCATCTGTTGTCTTAGTCACATCCCAGCTGCTAGTCATTTTCTCATCTAGTCTCACTCGCTGCCCTCCCAGCTGCAGCGATTTACCTCTGATTAGTTCCTCTGTCATCTCCCCTCCCTCCTCTGCATATCTACCTCTCAGACTCATTACTCTTCACTGGTTTCACGCTCCATGTTTCTAGTTAGTTGATCCCTCTCCCCCCCCTTTGTTTTGGAAGTTCATCTTCCATTTCTTACAATAAATCTTCCTTTTGCATTGAACTTGCTGCCTCCTTTAGTCTCCATTTTGGTCCACACTAATTGTTTTCATGACCCTTCCACACCTCTCAGATCTTCTGATTCTGGGGCTGCAGAACCAGAACCAGAACCAAACATGGAGCACCACAAATCTGGAACAAACTTCCAAAAAACTATAAAACAGCCAAAACAGAAAAGTCCAATGCAAGACACTGACATTTGCGGTCGCAGTATAACTACTTGTGTAAAAGTTCAAGCGGTGTGAATACTTTGTGAAGGTACCATACATCCGCCTTATCTACTTCTGACATCTTGTTTTCTTCTTCTTGATCTACGCTGCCATCACGCCAAGACCCAAAGACCTCTTCTGGCCTCAGAGCCTAATTCTGTCTGATTTCGCAATATATCGTTTTTATTCCACCTACAAAAGTTCATTACTGGCTGCAGAAAAACCCTGGCGAGATTCTGCTACAAGGTCCGGTGGACTCTGAAGGAACCGACTGGAGCAAAATCGCTTCAGTTATTCCCACAGCCGTGGCAGCTTCACCCCACAGTCAGGCCAAAGTTAAGATTAATGTCGAGGGATTAGGAGAACGGAATGAAAGCATGAATATCACTGAACTGGTTTAAGAGCAACTGTTTTTCCTCCTGTTATGTCTTCACATCTGTGGCTCCTTCTGATAGCAGAGCTTGCTAACTCCTTCCCTATCCCTCCCAACCTCGTCTGTTTATTTTGTGTGTTTATTGCTTCAGAGTGCAGTTGTGGACCAGACAAGGAGGAGAACCTTTCTATAAAAGCCCGTTTATATGGCCACTTAGGATTTACAGGGGAAAAAACTTCTTGCTTTGTCTCTCTTGTGGCTGTAGTATGTGAAATCCCCAACTATTGTGTCCTGTGAACTTAAGATTTCTATAAACTTGTTCCTTTTCCAAAAGTCCAGTAAAAATGTTTGATGTTCTGCAGTATTTATTCAGAATGCATCAACCAGGCGTGGCATCAATCTGTGACTGACATCAACAGCCTGGAATTGGGATGTGAAATTTCAAAACAAAATGTTACAGTGTACTTATTATTTTTCTTATTATTTCTTCTCCATTATCTAAGCTTTTGTTTTTTGAACAAAGAGTTTTGTGATACTTGTGATTAAGATCTTTAGTTTTTATTTTTTTAAGTGAAAATGCCACAGAATATTTCCTAATACGACAGTCTTGATATTTTTAGGAAATATTCGTGGGTTGGCAATGATTTAACAGAGAAACTAAAATAAACTCTCCAAATGGCACTTGCATTTTTTTTTTTTTTTTTTTTGCTAATCTGATTTTTTGGAGACGTATGAGGAAAACATCTTATTGTTGTGTCATAGGGGATTTTTTTTTGATGACTGTGAGGCATTAAAAAAAGGAACAACCATGTTCCTGCTGTGTTTTTGAGGTTACAAGGAAACTAGTGGGCATCTTTAGTTACTGTTTACCCATGTGAAAGCGTAGCAGGACATGACACATTTTGCTGTCTCTTGAAGTTGCATAGACATATTTTCCCCACAAATAAACAAAATGTGTTTTAAAAAGTCACCTATTTGCTCACTCCTAGGTTCAAACCCCCAGGCTGCGCCTTTGTGTGTGGAGTCCACATATTTGCCCAGTGATGCATTACTTTGGTTTTATCCCGTAGTCCAAAAACATTTATGTTCGCTGGAAATATCACTTTACAGTTAGTAGCAGTAAAAGCTAATGGCTATGTCAAGAAGACGGACTGGGTTAAACACTGACCGACAGGGACAAGTGTATCAGTGTGCTTGTGGGAACAGAGGTCAATGCTACTGACCATTTACTGAAGTAAGTTGTTTGATAATTGCTAAGTTGTTTTTTCGTAAGAGCACTGTTCATTGATTTGGGGCCACTTGTACCAAATGTTAGCTCCGCCCATTAGCCACTTCCCAATCATTTAGTTGTCAGAAAAATGAAGGTTGGTAGAGCGCCTGTAGAACTTTCCTCCAATGCTTTTTGTTTTCCTGAAGCCAACTTGCAGTGACTTAAGCAAACCTTCCCTCAATTTTCCTGCAAAGCCCACCTCTCTCCCTCCGTTTTCCCTGTCAGCTGCAGCCATCGGCATTGGCAAAAACACACTGTTCCCAGCTAAAAACATCAATTTATACTTTTATAATGAAAGCCTGTAGTAAATATAATTACTTTCAGGCAACAGTTTTCTCTCCTTCTTCTTTCCTTGGTTTTGTTTTTAGTTATAGTCTTCAAAATAACTGGAATGGCACTAACCCAGTTTGCCTTTGGGTGGAGAGGCCCATCACAGATTCTGCCGCCGCCGAATGAATAACAGGCTAAAGCTGTTATTTCCCTCATTAATAATGTCAGCCTTTTTTATCTTGAGAGAGGGTAAAACACCCTGAAGGGCTACTTCCAGAAACTGACACGTAATTCTGTCACAGTTCACACACGCACACACACCCCCACACACAACAGATATTCTAAAATACCACAATAACAACAGAGGCAGGCTATGAAATCCCCTTTGAGAGTTTGATTGCTTCACCACATAAGTTTTCCTAGAGCTTTTAGAGAGAAGACAGCAAACAAGGAGCTATAAGGTTTCAGGAGCTGTATGTGATTACATCAGGGAGGCAACGCAAAACAGAGGGAGGGTTTATTTTAAACCGTGTTCTCCTGCTTGAAAGTTTTGCCAGAGCAATTGTTTCGTTCCAGTGCTGAAAGCCTGCTTCGCTGTGGCTCGGCGTGAAAAGTGAGGGGAAGTGATGTGTGAGAACCGCAGCAGGGAAGGAGAAGGCAGCTGGGAATTTTGCCTGGAGCGCGGCAGGCTGGAGATCTGTGGCTAGAAGTAAAAGAAGCATAAGGAAGAGATGAGGAGAGAGCAAGGGGGACTGAAGTTTGAAGCTGGGCCGGTGTGAAGGATGAGGTTGGAGGAGGTGGGTGATGAGTACAAGTGGACTTAAAAAAGGAGGAGACAGGAAGATGACAGAAGAGGAGAGCTTTGCCTTATAGGGGAAACAGAAAGGATCAACAGAGCATTTCACAAGTTTCTACACAACAGTTTGCATATATGGGAACTCAACACACTCTCAATCTCACGTTAAAACGATGCTTCAGACTGGATGTGTATCTGCTGCTGTTAAAAAGACTTCAGAGGAGAACCTTCCAGCTGTGGCTTCAGCGTCACTCTGCCTAGGATCTGCGTCTCGGCACCTTTGCTGCACCCTCTGTCTCGGTCTGCTAACCTGTGATTTGATGTGTGCATGCACACACCCACAATGTTGCAACACTAGACAGTCACAAAAGCAGCTCCTCCTCATAAGCAGCAGGTCCCTGGAAGCAGCCGAGCTGTCAGTGACTTGCTGCAAACGCATGCCTGCTCTCGGCCCCGAGCTCTCCGCTCTGTTTTTTTTTTTTTCTAAAGTTCCTGCCAAGGAAGGAGGAGGATGGAAAGTGTGGCTGGAGAGAAGAGACAGAAAGCAGAAAGAGAAAGCTGAGGAACTGAGAGGCTAGGACGATCTGACAGCTCCGATCTGGCTCGGCGGACTGGAGGATCCCTACAAGTGGTCCCTTGCTTTTGGGTCAATCCGGACCTTTTGGCGTTCTCTTAAACTGTTTCATTTCCTCTCTCTTCTTTTGCCTCCACCATGCGAAGAGACCGCTTCCTGCTGGCTGCAACCCTTGGAGCCCTTTTCTCTGCAGATTTTTACTTCATCCTTCTGCCAAAGCTGCAGAGCAGGAGACATAGAGCGGCAAACAGTTGCTCCTGTAGTCCCGACACCAACCTCAGCCTCCCCAGGTTGGAGACTCTCGCCACACCACACCTCTCCAACTGGACTCACGCGCCTCTGTCCAGTGCTGCGACTACACCTGAAGTGGATGATGGAGGCTCCAAGCTGCAGAGGCTGTTCTCCCACCCTCTCTACAACATCCAGACTCCGGAGTTGCAGCCAGAGGAGAAGCTGCTGCAGGCGAAGCAGCTGATGGAGTACTACGGGAGGAAGGTGTCGCACTGGGAAAGGTCAGGTTCTAAAGCAACTTCACGCAGGGCATTAATGGAAATCCAACTTTATTTTCGTCAGTGCGTTTTGTGGTTATGCCGATGGAAGGCCAGAAGTCTTCAGCTCTGAGAGCATGCGTTGTGGCATGCTGTGGCTTGAGAGGTAAAGTCAGAGTCAGAGCGGTCAGACCTCTCCGGGGCGCTTTGGGGCACACAAACAGAAGTGCTCTCTTTTTCCAAGACGCATACTCACTTTGGAAGTGCAGACGTCCAAACACGTCACTCTGACAGCATGTGTCTTCTGGTCAACAAGAAATCTAACGTTGCTGAAGCTTTTGCTAAATAATTTTCTGGAAGATTAAGCCATCTTTCAAAGTTTCTTTGTTCCAAATCTGCCAGTAAGATTCAGATTTTGGATTTTGTGATGAAAATTACAACGCTTTGGAGAACCAGCGCCAACCTCGATCCTTTGCACATTTTGTCATGTTTGTCACATTTTGATGCTTATAACAATTAATGTAAAACTGTAAAGGGAAAGGATCATTTGCCATTCTAACAGATGAACCACATCAGGCGGTATGTTTAGGGTCAGTGTCCTCCCCAGTGCCAACCTCTGATGCTGCTGCCTTAGCAGATGATGTCAGAAGAGATTACATTCTTAGAGAAGATGTCCAACATCTTGCTGAATGACGCACGTTTTCCCAAAAACTACAGCCTGCTCTGTCCCGTCTTGATCCTGCTGCGTCTCAAACCACCTGTTGCCCAGGTGAACACCTCATTTCTTCTCCTCAACCACTTCCAGCTCTTCTGCGATGATGGAAATATGTCTTGATGTATTTCTGTATCACTCTCATTCAACACCATGCCACACAGCGGCCCACCAGCTCTCTGTACTCAGCTTCTTGTTCATATCTGATCCACCTGATGGCCGCAAAGTCATGTGAGGGATGACAGGATTCTGTTCTGTGCTGGAAGTCTGAAGTGTACAAAGTGAAAAGGAATGGTGAGAGTACAGTGCCCTGTGGTGCTCCAGTGCTGCCGGTCAGACACACACACCTTCAGTCTTACAAAACGTTTGTGAGGTGGTCACAAAACAGGCAGTTGTTGGATCAATCTGTGAGGTGACGTTCATGGAAGAAACTTGATCCATGATTTGGATCATGACAAAAGCATGATTCAAATCTTTTTCTCCGTTTAAAAGAAATGTGAAAATTATTACGATGAAGTGATTTTATTGTTGAATAAGCTGATGTTTAGTTGTTTATTTTTTGTGCCTTCTGAGCTGCAGAGCTCATTTTGCTCATGGGGGGAGGGAGTTTATACTTCTCTCTGCTCCTTTTCATTCGTGATTTCTTTTCATACCTTCATTCATACTTATGACTGAGTAAAAAAAATGAAATGAAAAGAATGAAAGACAAAGTCTTTCCAGCAGCACAGCATTCCAACGCAACAGGCTGCAGTTCTTCTAACGTTCCCCTGCATTCACCTCCGTCCAGCATGATGCTGTCACCACCAGGTATCAGGCTGCACATGGTAGGGTTTGTTTTTTTGATTTTTGCTTTGCAGCTTTAGTTTTCTGTCACCGGCAGCATTTTATACGTGGGGCAAAAACTTCAAACTGGATCTGGTTTACCCAGAGCGCTGTCCTCCAGATAAAAAAAAGAAAGTTATTCTAGTATTTATTGTTCCAGTATGTTTCAGCTGCAACTCAACTCTGCTCCAAGCGCACATTTTGTCCACACTCTTCCCAGCTGTCTTGTTTACCCTTCAGGTTGCTAGGTGACCGGGTGGCTAGCCTGACCTGCAAACAAACATGAACTTTAGCCCTTTGCTCCGTTATCTCGGTTTGTTTGTAGCCTGTGATGGAGTTTGTTTGAATGTCCAGCTGGCTGGTCGGTTTGGACCGGGTTCTGTCCCTCTGACTCCTGCTTTCAGATCAGATTACTACTGCCTCATGCTGTAGCTAAAAAAAACAATGGCACAAAATTGTGGAAATTATGTCCCATTCCCACAAAATCTGCCATTTTATGGAAATGGCAGATTTGTTTGAATGGACTAAAATTAAAAAGATAAGATAATATTTTTTTCATATAACTTGACCTGACAATGTCTATTACTGTCCACATGATCAACTATTTGCTTCCAGTGCTGTTCTGCTATTCTAGATGGTGACTGTGGCTCTGTGGGTAGCGTAGTTGTTTTGTGATCGGAAGGTTTTAGGTTCGATTCCAGCTTCCTCCTGCCACATGTCGGTGTGCCCCTGGGCACTTAGCCCCAAACTGCCTACCCATCTGTGTATCAGTGTATAAATTTGTGAGTGTGAATGTGACTCTAGTGTAAAGCGCTTTGAGTGGTCAGAATAATTGGAAAAGCACTATATAAGTTCAGTCCATTTACTTATCCTGCAGGCTCTTGTTAACTTCTTTCCATTGTCTGACTCTCTGCAGACGAAAGAAGCTCTTTGAAGAGGCAGCTACTTTGACCAACATCTCGTTGATGGAGCAAAAGATGACTTATGATCCGAACGCCAGCTGGCTGAGGTTCCACCTGGGAATCAACCGCTACACCCTGTACGCCCGGGACGACCCCGCCGTCCTCCAGCTTCTCACCGACATGCAGAACATGACCATCGTTGGCGCAGGTGAAGGGGAAATAAAAATGGCACTTTCACTGGCAGAGACGCAAGATTTCACTTGTTTAACCAAAGAGGAGAGAGGACGAGGAAGCAGAGGGATCAGTTGACCTTCATCTAACCTGGTTCAGGAGTACAAAGAGAGCGGCGTTGTTAAATCAAATCAAAGTCTAGCTTAGATCGGACTGAATTTTGCAGAGTGTTTTACTAGGCTTTAAAAAAAAGAAAAACTAATAGGTGAATGGGACTAAAAATAGCTTGTAAAGTGGGACGATAAAGAGAGCTAGAGAGGATATAAAGTGGGAGGTGGAGGCTGAGTGGGTTAGAAAGGGCCCAGAAAAAGAGACAGGCAGGCGAGTGGGTCGCTAAAAAGACAGGAAGTAGAGATGAGGTCAGGATGAACGGACGAGTGGGAGGGAGCCATCTATCACTGGTTCTGAGTTTGAGTTTAACTTTATTGAACGTAGTGTAATAAAAGAATAAATAAAGTTACATACAGAGAAAATAAATATAAAACAAAAGCAAGCAAAAGAAAAACAGTAGTAAAGTATATTTACACGTTTAATGGAGAGTAGGAGTATGAATTAGTTTTTACACCTCTCCTCTCTCTTCATCCAATACTTTACTGTTCACTCAGTTACAACATTCCTTCTTAGTATTTTCTATATCCATATTTATATGCATGCAAATACATTCATATTTGCGTACCATTATGAGCTAGCATCAAACATTTTTTACATGTTAAAATTCTACGTCAACATAGCATAATGCATTAATTGATGACAACTCTTTGCACTGCGACCTCATCAAAATCGTCAACATAATTCATGTTCCAGAATAAAAGCAAAACAGTTTTTTGTTTGTTTTTTTGCTCGTGTATATGAGTTTTGTTTTACATCAAACAGAAAATTTTGGGTTTTAATCTTTTTTTTTTTTCTTCCAGATTACACCCAGGATGAGAAAGCTCTAAAAGGAGCGTGTGACTGCACTCAAGGTTTGTTCAACTCGTCACTGGTGTTGACCCAGAGCATGTCGGGTGGGCTGAGTGATCAAATCTGTATATAACTTGCTGTATATAATATGAATAAAACATCAAATCTGAACTTTTCATACAGAATGCAATTTCTGATTTTAATCATATTCCCCCCCTTCCTGTCTTCTCTTAAAAAGATATGAACATTTTTATATTTGTTGCTTTTATTCAGTTGACCTGAATATAAAGTCCAAATGAACACAATCTCTAAAATGCGTTAGTTCAACTCGCCCTGGGTGGGCTGACATCATTCTGAAATATGGAATCCCATATTTCCAGATTTCCAGATTTTTTTTTTTCATCCAGATGAAAAAAAAATAAATCTGGATTTAGTTTTTTTAAAAATATAATATTTAAATATTTATTTAATAAAAAATAAAAAAAAATTTTTTTTAAATAAATCTGGATTTATTTTTTTTGATTAAAAAATAAATCCAGATTTTCCAAAAGTTAAATCATAAATAAAGAAATTGTATTAATTGGATCAGTGGACTTATCGCCCAGCCTCGTCCTGCGCTCTTTATTCCTGCATGTTAAATTTTTCAGCTCTACAGTTCATCCACATTGTCCTCATTGTTTCCTGTTTGTCTCTTGTCATTTTGTTGCTGTTTGGCACCATCTCACACTAACACACAGACACACAAGTGTCTTTGTATTCGTCCGCGTGGCTTTTCTTTTGACAGAAAAGGGTTCTGATTGGTCGTTTTGTATCAGATGCTCAGCGCTGAGCAAAAACACCAAAACGCTGGTTTGTTTCAGAAGCAGAGATTAGCCTCCATCCAGGGTTTCATCTGCTACTTTCCCTCTAAGATATAAAAAATTGTTAGAGCTTCAGTATGTAACTTTTACAAAAAATGTTTGTTCAAACTGCCACCATGTAGAACAGACAGTGTAATATGAGGCAGATAATCTGTGAAAAGATGGATCTCCTGCACTTCCTCCCTGAGCTGCTATTGCCATCTGATCAGAGCCAGGAGGCGGGGCTTAGCGCTGTTAATCAACCTTGTAAAAACGTTGCTCAATGTGCTAATGGTGGAGAAACAACTTACCGTTACAGGAAAAACCTTTATCCACCGTCATCGGTGGCCATGCTGTCTAGCGTTAGCATTGTTAGCAGGCTATGTTGTGGGGAACCAGGTGTGGTGTGGCAGAGAGCAAAGGGGAGAGGGTGAACATGAGAGTGACTGACAGCGCTAAGACCCGCCTCCTGGCTCTGATTGGTTGTTTTTGACTGAGTGGGATGTCACTTACTACTGGGATCACTGGGAGAAGACAGAAAAGCTGGATTTCTTTTTCACATGTTATTTCTTATATTATAATGTCACACATAATAATTTTAGCAAATATGTAAAAAACATATATTTTTTAAAAAGTTACACACTGCAGCTTTAAGTCAAAGATAGATAGTGACCTTGAGGTACTATTCTATTCCATTCATCTGGAAATATGAGAATGACATGTAAAAAAAAAGAAAAAATCTATTCTCAGTGTTTTTGTCCCATTTGTGCCACACCAGCATCCCTGCACAATAAAGCGGGTGACCACACAAACCCGACTCCCTGCCAGAGAGAAATAAACACCAGAACAATCTGCAGATTCTGTTTAAATTTATGCTGCAGTACAGGCTCTTGTTATTTCAGGCGCAAATAGCGACACAGTCCATCAGCTGCAGCTGCTCTTAGAAAATGGCGAGCTTCTGATTCCGCTCCAGAACGGTTTTGAAAGTAAACTCTGAATGATTGTTAACTAATAATACCCTGGAGCTCGGTGGAGCGCGGCGTGTGGTTAGTCGGGTCGTGCTGCCGGCGCTGTAATATACGGGCTCAACGGAGCGGCTGGATGACCAAACACCAACTCACTTTATCACAGAGAGCGAAGAACGACGGTGATTTACAGACGTTGAGTTCAGGTTCACCAAACCAAAAGCTTAAATACAGTCCCTCTAAAACGTATTCACCCCGTTGGATGTTTTACCCTTTTGTGACTTTTGGAAATCAATCATAATCAAAAGAATTTTGATTGTTTGACAAAAATCACCTTCAGTGTCAAAATGAAAACTGAGTCTCCTCTGATGGTGAAAAAGCTGAATTCTCTTCCTCGTTACCATGGAGTCTTTTCCTACATGTCTTTCCAACAGTTGGTATCTGTGTCTGCATTACAAATGATCACAAATCTTTGTCTCTATTCTACTGATATAGAAAAAACACAATTTCACAATTGCACTGTTTCCATTAAATAAGAAATGAAGTTGAAATCATGCATGAATAAGCTTGTTTATGCAATAATTTGTTAAAATCATGCATGAGATATATTCAGAATTCAGCCATGGCTGCTGAACCTTGTAACTCCTTCAGCGTTGTCATGGTAACCTGGCAGTTCTTCCTGGCCTCTCAGGTTGTGATGTCAGCTGATCTAGGAATAGATCAGCCTGTCGCATTACTCATGTTGCATTTTCCTTCCACTTTTTGATGAATGATTTAATGGAACTCCAGGGGATGTTTAGGACCTTTAGAATTTTTTTGTGTCCATCCCCTGACTTCTACCTTTCAATAAACCTTTCTCTGATTGGTTGGGCGTGTTCTTTAGTTTTCATGCCAGAAATACTGATGAACTTTCCAGACACAGCCGTCTTTATACTACAATCACTGGAGACAAACTCACTGCACTCAGCTGAACTCCAGTCCACTCAGTGTGGGACCACTAGTACCAGTTGGCTGGACCTCTGTTGAATTAGGTCAGTCATTTAATGGGGGTGAATGTTTATGTAATTTCTGATTTCATGTTACACACCATTTATTTCATCATGTCATTCATTTGGAGAAATCAGTTTTCACTTTGACGTTAAAATTTGTTTTTTGCAATTCATTTCTCTCAAGAAAGCCAAATTATCAATTAATAGTAACAAAGGGGACGAATGTTTTTAAAGGCTCTGTATTAACTAGACGACTTGCCTGCAGGTTTGTTTTTTTTTTTTCAAAATAAACTACAGTTTGTTTTTACCGTCTCAGTTCATGTTGACACATACAATGATGTGAATTTTTTTCTGCTCATTAAGCAAATCACATTTAAACATTTAAAAGACAAAAAGTGAGCCAAAACAGAGGACAATTCCTTTTTTTATAAGGTCTGGTTGGCTTGGATAGCTCTTTTCCTTATAAGAAACCACCATCTGAAAGCTGCTGTTTGTACCTTTGTCTGATATGAACGTTTATTAAATTATCTGAAACATGACAAAAAAACAAAAACCAAAGAAACAGAAGGAGTCTTTTAGGGAGTAAATCACCTTCTGCCCGTCTGTCTTGCAGTGGTGAAACCGAGCGGCCATCACCTGAAGCTGGCTCTGAAGATGAGCAACTTTGGCAAAGCGATGTTTAAACCGATGAGGTGAGGCGATGAGTGACGTGGTTCTTTCTCCATGACGCCCTGCAAGAGAAAACAGACTCAGAGGCGTTCAGGGTTTGTTTGGTCTGCAAGGAATCTAATAAATCACAGCAAACACTGTGACTCCATGTTCTGTCTTAATTTATATCTGGTTAAATTATCCAGTAGGCTGGGGAAATTACAGTATTTGACTTGTTGATTACACACTGCAGACTAATGTGAGTGACATCTTTATTGGTGTGTGCGTGGGCGTGCGTGTGTGTGTGTGTGTTGCAGGCAGCAGAGAAATGAGGAAACTCCAGGGGACTTCTTCTACTTTGTGGACTTCCAGAGACACAACGCAGAGATCGCAGCCTTCCACCTGGACAGGTGAAGCCACAGTGTGCGGTCTCCGTCCTCTGGCATTTTACACAGTGTGTATAACAAGTACTCAACCCCTTGTGTAGTTTACCCTTTATGTTGTTTTTGCAAATCATGCAACTTTTTGACACCAAAAAAACAACAACAAATGAAAAGAAAACCCTTCAACTCATTTCCACAAAATATCAACTAAAATCTAAATTTGTAACCTGGGTGTGAACTTTAAAGAGTTGACATTCTTTAGAGTGACTGACCTAATTCAACCGAGGTTTCTACCATTTGGTGTGGTGTGGGTAATCTCACATTAGCTGTGTTTCTGTAATTGCCCAAATTCATCTGGTTCATCAGTATTCCTGCTACCATGACAACACGAAGACTAAAGAATGTTAGAACCAATCAGAGAAAAGGTTACTGAAAAGTAGTAGTCAGGAGATGGAGATATAAAAAAGATAATCTCTGAGGCCATGTGTTAAGGGGACGAGTTCATCTCACATTGGAAAAATATTCGCCCCCACATCTACACTCAAATTTCAAAGTGGGAAATATATGTATGATTTATACCAACTTAGATGTGCATCTAAAAAGAACCGAAGGATTTTTTTTTCTTCTGTCTTGTGTCATTTTGTGGAATTTAAGTTTTATAAACTGCAGACGATGTTTAAGAAAACACAAAGGAGTAGCAGTGAGCCTGCTGGGGCCCATCTGGCCGACTGTTTGAGTTTGAGGGTTTTTTAAGGTGATGATGCTTCCCCCTGTAGCGATGCCGCCCTGGGTGGTGAGCTGCAGTGACCATATAAATAAATAATATTTCTTCTTAGAGTTGCCAGTATTTCATCTGCTCCATGTGGAGGTGGTGGACGTGTTTGTGCTCCGTTAAGAGGTAAAAAGACAAAACATTATCAGGTGTTCTGAAGCCGCATGGCCAGCAGGTGTCGACTGAACAGCTCACAGCTTTAAACTGGTGGAGCTGGTTTTCTAGTTTCACTAAAATAACTCAGTTTTTATGGGTCCTGTGTGAAGTCCTGTAAACAGAAACCAGGAGGAGTCGTCAGAAAGCTGATATCTGTATTTAAGCCAAAGCTCAGCTGATCCCACAGCAGACATGGCTCCTCCCACCAACCGCTTATGTGGCTTTCAGAAAAGATTGCAACGTTTCTCCACAGCCCAGGATTTCCCAACTTGCTGATCAGTATAAACCACATAGTTTGTTTGCAGACTTGACACACACACACACACGCGCACACACACACACACACACACACACACACACACACACAAGAGCCTGGAATCCCTGCAGGGCCCGTATTTCACTCAAGTTTCACAAACAGTAATCAAGTAATCCAGAATGTGAAGTTGAATTGCTGCTTCTAAAATTGCCAGCGTTCCTCAACCCCTCATTGCCAGCGATAACGACGATGGCCGAGTCAGACACAACAAGGCACGGTGGCGCGGCGCACTGCGCCTCATCCACGGGAGAAACGAAGCAGAAGGTGCAGATCATCCTCCTCTAGACTTTAATATGTCTGAACTTTGACATATCAGCAACATTTCTAGTTATTGTTTGAGCTGCTCCTCCTGATCTGTCTGTCACCAATTATGGCTTCTTAATCACACCGTCTCACACAGATGACTGTATTTTTGGTGAGTGAATCATCTCACCTCAGCTCACAGTGCAACCATTTAAAGATGTGTGTGTGTGTGTGTGTGTGTGTGTGTGTGTGTGTGTGTGTGTGTGTGTGTGTGTGTGTGTGTGTGGGTGTGTGTGTGTGTGTGTGTGTGTGTGTGTGGGTGTGGGTGGGGGTGTGTGTGTGTGTGTGTGTGGGTGTGGGTGTGTGTGTGTGTGTGTGTGTGTGTGTGTGGATGTGGGTGGGTGTGTGTGTGTGTGGGTGTGGGTGGGGGAGTGGCTGCAGTTGTGATGAGAATCAGTGAGATGAAAAGATAAGACAGAACTGAGGTGAATCTGCTGATACATGCATGGAAAAATAGAGTTTGTTACGTTACAAAATGTTACGGAGGACAGTGTGAAGTTAATTTAAATGAATGCATGCTTTTTAACATCTTTTTACAAATAAGAAACCTAAAAAGTGTGGCAGGGTTTGTATTTTGCTCCCCTGTGTCAGAACCTTTAAACCCAGATTTTGCAGCAGTCTGTATCATCTTTACTGTTTACGACTTGAACCAGTTTTCTTTCAATATGGGATAGAGAGCGTTCACAAACATTAAACCTAAGGTTTTTCCACATGTTTTCAATCGATTTTAGGTCTGGACTTTGACTAGGTCTGGACTTTGACATTTTATTAGTTTTGCTAATTATTACTTGAGCAAAACTGATAAGATAATCTGTAATCTGTGGATTGTGGCCATTTTAGTCAGAATAGAGCAGACTAAACATAAACGTATGGAATCATTTTCAGGTTTTTATTTGAAAACTGCGTTAAAATAAAAGATCATTTTCCTTCCACTTCACTTTGAGTTAGTTTAGCATAAAATCTCACTAATTTAATTTATCAGTCTGTGGTTCCAAGATGACAAAATTAGAAATACTTCAATGGGTGTGAATACTTTAGCAAGAGACTTTATCTGATTTAGTTTTTCTTTTGAATCTCCTGGTTTCTTCAGGATCCTGGACTTCCGGAGGGTTCCGCCGGTGGCCGGCAGGCGAGTCAACGTAAGCGGAGAAGTCCTCCATGTTGCCCACAACGAAGACCTGCGGGCCGTGTTCTTCACCTCACCAGGTCAGCCGGGGTCAGGGTTTGCTGACTGGATCTGGGTGTTGCAGATCTATATTAATGGATCTATATTATCGTTATAAGCTTCTTTTAACACTCAGATGTTTCACCACGTAGAGTGTGATTGTGATGTAACATAACAGACATGGAGGATTCCAAATTTTTAGGAATAGCAATAAAAGCAAATTTGCTTAATGGAAACACGCTACTTTTGAAGTAACGTTTTTGATATAAAGTTTTTGCGCTGGGATGAGGAGGTCGTTCAGCCGCGTCGACATTAGTGTATTTGGCAAAACTGCAACTGAAACACATTTTTCACATCCAACGAGTCACATGATCAACAACAGGATGTTACTACCGGAGGAAACGACGAAGAAGACGACAGGAAGGACGACGCTGCGGCGTTTGTTTTTTTAATGACTCATCATATGAACAAACTTATTCGTGTGTGATTTTGACTCCATTTCTTATTTAACAGAGACACCACAATTGCGAGATTGTGTTCTGTCAACATTAGCAGAATATAGACAAAGACTTACTCACGTTTGTAATGGAAACGCAGATGCAGTTCAATCCGTTACCTACGAATGGATGAAGCTGAACACAGAGCGACTCCTGAGTGAAAACATGTCAGCTTCAGTGTTTAGATCAAAGCATTTACAAGTCTTAGAATGGCCTAGTTAAAGTACGGACCTATGTTGAAACATGATAAGACTTGAAATTTGACATTTAAAGATGCTCTTTATCCAATTTGACTGAGCATAAAACAAATGCTTACAATATTTTTTTCTTGTTATTTTAAAAAATATATATTTTTAAAAATTATTTTAAAAAAACATCCTTCTAATTTACATTTGGGAACTGGTTTGCATTTGTCTGGTACATTAAAAAAATCAGTGGGTGTGAATATTTTTAAGACACTGTACGGGTTTTTCATGAATGAAACCATAAAGCAATAAAACTATTATAAACAATAACTCTATATAACACAGTAAACGTTTTGCCTCAGCAGGATTCATGTTGCTGATCTCTGGTGATTTTTCACTCTGGTTTTGCTTCTCCGACAGCAAACAACACGTGTTTCTTCGCTAAGTGCCTGTATGTGTGTAAGACGGAGTACGCTGTGTGCGGGGGCCCCGACCTGCTGGAGGGCTCCCTGTCCGCCTACCTGCCGGGCCTCACCGTGGCTCCTCGCCTCTCCATCCCGAATCCATGGAAACGCTCCTACACCTTCTCCGGACGAGAAGAGTAAGAATCCAGCTGCAGCTGCTCCCAGTTCTGTAAAGCACTGGAGGTCATAACGTTTAGAAACAGAACATCTAGCAGCACATGAAATGTTCTATGTTAATATTAACATGTTTCCTAAGAAAGATTTTCTATGGAATAAAACTCAGAAATGTTTTATGCACAGATTTTTCTCATGTCTGCATTTCTTTGCAGGTGGGAGGTAAATCCTTTCTACTGTGACTCCGTTAAACAGGCGTATCCTTATAACTCTGGCAACAGGTTGCTCAACATTATAGACATGTCCATCTTTGACTTCCTGATAGGTGAGTCATCAATGCATCAACTGTCTCTGTCTTTGTCTAGTTTTGAATCAAATTTGTCCCTGTTTTTTGTTGTTTCTTTTTAAATCAGGTAACATGGACAGACACCATTATGAGATTTTTACCAAGTTTGGAGATGAAGGTTTACTTCTGCACTTGGACAACGCCAGAGGGTGAGGATCGGGTTCAGAACCGGGCCCAGACCGTTTTGGTCCTAACTTTGGTTTGATGGTCCAATTCCTCAAATATAAAATATAGGAACATTTTCTTACTTTCTGAGTTCATGCCAGACTCAGTGTGTGATTGTCAGCACACTGTCAGCATAGTGTGTGTGTTTTACACACACACTATTTTACACAGTGTGTGTGTAAAATAGTTGTCAAATTTTAAGGCGTAAAATTCCAAAATTTAATTTCCTTTAAGTCACATTTAATATTTACAGCAATTTTATAACAACTGTCTTCTATCAGTAAGTCTTCTATCATATGACATAATACTGCCCCTTTAATAATTATTTCCTGAAGAAAAATTAATTAAATCATAATTTGAGATTCATTAATATTTTATTCTAATTGCACAAACACAAACAGGAGCATTTCTACTGCGTTTTGCTTAGCAGGGGAGTCCAGTTAGTTAATATTCACAAGAAAATAATATATAGACTATATATATATATATATATATACACTGCTCAAAAAAATAAAGGGAACACTTTAAGTGTTAAACACCTGTTTAAGTGTTCCCTTTATTTTTTTGAGCAGTGTATATATATATATATATATATATATATATATATATATATATAAGGATGTTGTTATTGATAAATGTAAGCACAAATCAGAAGTTTTGAGATGAATACTCTTAATGAGAAGTCAAGCACTAATTGGGCTCCCCCTGGTGGCCCTAAGCAGCAGCTAAGTTTGCTTCTGCCTCAGGCCGGCTCTGAGCATTGCTTTGTGGTTCCACTGTATGACGCCACATTTGGTTCCCAGGTTTGGGAAGCATTCCCATGATGAGATGTCCATCCTGGCTCCACTGTCTCAGTGCTGCATGTGAGTTCTGCAGATCAGACGAGCAAAACGTTCCTGTGGACTTTGACTAACCCAAACCTCGTGGATTTTTTTCCTGTTCTTTTTAGCATAAAGCGTTCCACGCTGCTGAGACTCCAGCTCTTGGCCCGACCACGCTTCAGACTCAGCGATGTGATGAGAGAGTCTCTGGACGGGGATCCTTTAAGGCCGGTGCTGACCGAGCCCCACCTGTTGGCGCTGAACCGCAGACTGCAGAAGGTCCTGCGGGCGGTGCAGCGCTGCGTCCGGCGGCTCGGCCAGGACCAGGTCATCACTAAGGACTTCACAAGACCCACAGCGACTCCTCAGACTGCAACGCAGAGGGGGAACAACAGGTAGCCGAGGACTGAGCTGGTTTTGGTCAACAGAAGCTGCCTGGGAGACTTTAGTGATGACCTGCAGTCACCATGGAAACCGAGGAGGATCAGACTGGAGCTGAAGGAACAAGATGTCAGGACATCCTTAATGAGAACTTGGACAAAGAAGGAAACGCTACAGGGCCGAGTAAAGTTCGAAACGTCTCATCATTTAAATTAAGCTAAACTAAAACTCCCGTCATAAACACATACACACACACACACGCCCACACACACCATCATAAGCAACAGAGATAAAGAATCCTCATCATACTGGTGCCTCTGGAAAAGATGAGTGAAAAGTCTTAAAATGCAGTAGACCTGTTTTTTCTTGCAGTAGCAGAGTTTACATCGACACAGTTTGAAAATTCTACCTTTAATATTAATCCATTTATTCTTGTGGAAAAAAAAGAGATCCTATTTTGACAAATTATGAATTTTTAACTGAATCCTCAAACCAAATCTGTAAAAAAAAAACTAAATCTGTTTTTAATTGCCTAGTAGCATAATAGGACTTAAGTAATTATGCTATTAGGTTAACGATTTGTTTTCCTTAGTTGCTCAAAAAACTTTGAGCAACTAAGTCATGAATTAGTAATTCATGACTTCCTGTTTTCCATGGAGCTATTTGGCAACAATAACTGGTCTAAACTTGGACACACAGTTTGGGGGTCCATTAAAAAATCTTAAACAACCAGAAACTTACTTTGTGTGTGAACAAGAACACATGTTCATCATGAGGCTGTGCACAGCGAGCTAACACTTCCTGAAAGGTCACAGAGAACCTGAGGTCACCAAGCCTCCATAAGAACAATAAGACGCCATCTCCATGCCAACCAGATGTCATTAATTCAACTCTTTCTCCACTTATTAAGTGCACTGAAATTAAAGGTTTGAATTTTCATTATTTTTTTAGTGTGAGTTTATTCTACTGTAATACAATCTGAATGTATGTTGAGGTTTTTCCCACACCTCAGCCAGCGGTTCTGGTTCTGGGGGAGAGAGAAGTCATGCACTGGATACGTTGTTGGTCAAGTTTGGGGCCGTGGAATCGACAGACGTTTTTAAATTCTAAAATAAAATTATTTTTAAATAAAAACACGCATTTCTGAGACGCTTTCTTCCCTTAAAATGACAGAAGTGTGAGTTAGGGAGGGGAAGTGTGAGTGGGAGGAAAGGCAATTTAGCAGACGTTTGAATTCACTCCACCCTGTTTTCCAGACTTGTAATCCTGTTTCATCAGCGACTAAATGCCTTTTACGACATCTTTGTCCCAGACAGGCTGGGACAAAGAAAGAAAGAAATCGACACACATGCTCCTCAGGACCAATGAAAATAAGAGAAACTCATTTTATTAGGTTTCTTGTTTCTTCATCTTTTCATCAAACATGCAGCAAGGTGTGGATGTTGAACCGTGTCAAACAAACTCTCTAAAGCACAAACTTTGCTTTTAACATGACACTTTTTCTTCATGGTGTAAGCAGACCTGTCTGGAATGAAGAATTGCCAATGACCAAATGGAAAAAGAGTAAAGTAGGACTGAAAGGATGTTTAAACTCATAAATCTTTCTGATTATTTACAACAAGTTTTCAGGAGTTACACAAGATAAATGTCTCCCTCTGCTGTTCAGATGCGATGTAGCATCTTTTCTGACATTTCACAGGCATCAAACTTGCTACAGTAGGCAGATGTAGAGATGAGGGAGTATTAAATGTTTATGGGATTTTTGCTGTTTTTGTTATTTATAAGACCAAATGCTTACAAAGGTTCTGTGTGATTTTCCATACTGATCTCATTTAATGTATAGTTGCAAATATTTATGATTTAGAATCAGAATTTAATTGCCAAGAGTGAAACTGAGGTCAGGTGTCTGTTTTATTCACTGGCATTAGATAACCACTGCCGGTCTTTACTGATCTACATGCTAACTTTAACCGCACTCATGATTAACAAGAACAGCATAGAAAATGGGTTATGAATTATCAACAAGTTCCATCTAAACACAGGAAAATATGCTGGCATTAGCATAGCTACAGCAAACTGCTCCATATTAAAATATCAGCAGCAGGGCAAAGATGTGAATAAAGTGAGGGGTCAAAAGATTTATACTCGTTTTAACTGCTTTTTTTATGTCTGCCTTAAGACGTTATAGTTGGTGTTCAGGTAGTATTAATAATATCTTCCAATAACACATAATTACGAGTCATATTTTTAAATTCCCTGTCAGCTTTTAGTGAAAAACACAGCAGGGTGACTGCCATAACGCCCCCACCGCCGAGCTCAGCAGGTTATCTGGAGGAAACCCAGGAGAAGCGAGTCCCAGTGTGAAAGAGAAACTGCAATGAAGGACTAGAACACCCAGTAAAGCCACAAAAATAAATTAATAAAATAATGAAGCCAGAAACAAGGGTGAATGGCTTTTTACTTTTTTATTGCTTAAACTGCCATCTGGAACAATCTATACCAAAAGGATAAACATCTTTGCACATACAGGAGGTCAAACTAAATACAGGTTAGAATAGAAAAAGAATGGTCCTCTGACGGGCTGCAGCTCCTTGTGCTGCACACCAATCAAGCTCTCTGAAGGTCAGGCTAGAAGTGACGGACAACTACTGTAAGCCCAGGTTAGGTAAGCTAAGGCAAACCGGGACGATTGCAGTGTGGCTAAAAACGATTCCAACTAAAACCTCCGATGCAGCTATTTACATGAAAACCATGAAGGTGACTCCCTCCGCCCTGACGGAGGATAAAGACGACGTGTCATCAGTGGACACAAACCCAGGAGCAACCCGGGGGGCCGGCTGGGACGACAGACGATCAGTTTAAGTTCAGACGTTCCTCTCACCGAGCTGAACACTCCGCAATCAGTACCAAAAAAAAAAAAAGCTTCAAAAATAAAAAGTTAAAAATCAAACAGACATCTCAACGTGAAGCGCATACGACTGCTCTAAATGAAGCAAAGAACAGAGACACTGCGGATCCAGAGGTCAGCTCCGATAAAAGAGTGAAGCGGGAATGAGGAGTCAGATCAACATCATCTCACTTGGTAGAGATCTTACAAAAACATCATATACTATCTAAATAGTGGTGAAGCAGTTAAGCCAAAGGGATAACAAACAAAATATCCGACAAACTTCCTGCTTCTGCAACAAGCATCTTTTTTTTTCCCTTTCTTTCTTTAAATAAGCGTAGAGAACAGGTCAGGCTCCCCCTGCAGGCGATAAGAGGCGATGACAGCAGTGAGTCTACTCGCTCTGCCCGCCAGCTTCAGCAGCCAAATACTTCACTTTCCTTCAAAACGTGCTCCCATTGCTGCTGAAAAGCCTTTCCCATGACGTTTTACACAATACGAGTTACATACTGTTGATGTCAGTCGACGAGAAGAATCATTTATTTATTTAGTACTTTGTGGCACCAAACACCTAAAATAGAAATTATGGAAAAATAAGTGTTTACAAAAGACAGTTAAACATATTTCACTCCAAACCATAAGATTTATCATTTTCTCAATGATAATAATAGAACTATACTATAATAACATTTTGATTATAAACAATAGCAGAAGAGCGACCAAGTTATTTGGTATTTTTCTAAAGAAACTGAATACTGAAACTCACATAATACTCCTTTTGCCTTCTATTCTTGTGTATTTTTTTCTTCTTCTCCTTCGAGTATTCAAGGCAGTTCTTGTGTGGTTGTTCAGTCGATTAGGAGGACATTTCCTGTTGGAGCTCCAGGGAACATTTCTGCAGCTATGCATGTCTGCGCTGTGACAATAATCAACATTTGGCACTAGCCTGGTAGCTGCACAATAAAAACCCTTGAAGTTGTACAAACTCTTCCAAACTAAGCGAAAACAGACGCGTGACCGCCTTCGTCATCCCCGTCGAAAAGGTAACAAAATAACAATAAAAAAAACCGAATGGAGTCTCAGATCACAGCTGATTCCCGAAAAGAAAGGATTAAAAACAATCAGAAAGACAGTTGGGTGCGGTCATATTTCTGCCTTGCTCCTGTGTACCTAGAGGGAAGAATCGGCCTTCGCCTCATCTGAAAGCAAAACAGTAAAAGCGCCTTGTATGGTCTGATTGTCTCATCAGTCTGAGACCCTAAAGTCTTTCAGATCTCCTGCTTTAAATTGAAATCTAAAAAGAAAAAGTGTAACCAGCAAATATATATAGATAAATATATAGATATTTATATATATATGAAAGATAAGTAACGTGGTGTAACTGTGTCTACAAGGTAGCGTACAGCAGCTGGTACAAGCGCTGGTGAGTGGCTGAAAGTCACCACAGCGTGACACGTGGAGACGGCAAAAAACCATTTGAGTAAAACAAACAGAGAACTCAAAAGCCAAAAAGTAAAATAAATGAGAGCGAAAAGCAAATTGCATTTGTGGACCCTGGGTCTGAAAGAAGAGAAAGTGAGGAGGAGGAGAAGGAGGAGGAAGAGTAGGGGGGGCAGAAAAAGAAGATGGGGAGCGGCGCTCCTCCCTCAGACAGACAGCGACACGAAGCTGTTGTACTGCTGGATGTTGCGTTTCAGAATGTCTGAGCAGGGGCCCAGGACGCGCTCGAAACGGGGCCGGTCCAGCTTCACGCACTTCAGGGGGCCGCGGGCGACCACTGTGGCAGCGCGAGGGCGGTTCATCAGCAGAGCAATCTCACCTGAGAGGCAGAGAGACGGCTACTGAAAGGAAGCTAAATACAAACCTTAAACATTTGTGTTAAATCATTTGGCCTGTATATCATTGTAATCAGCTCTTATCTTAGTGGGGTCCAGTCCTACATCTAAACAGTAGTGTTAGAGCTGCAGACAGCAGCTGAAACATCATTCAATTAATGTCAAGTCATTCAAAACACTCACATTATGAAACAAGTGAAACAGCATAGAAAATGGATTATGAGCTGGAATTTACCTGTTTTGTCCTACCAAAACAGGTAAAATGCCAGCATTAGCCTAGCCTGCTGAATTATCAACAAGTACTACCTAAACAAAGAGGAACCCTGCTAGCAGTAGCCTAGCGCTTCAACAAACGGCTCCACATTATAACACCAGCAGCAGGGCAAAGATGGAAGTTTCTAAAAGTCAAAAAAAGCTGCCCTCTTCTATAAATGTTTGTTGCTTTGAAATAAAACTGGACAGTGCAGCTTCTGGGACTTTATTGGTCAGCATATTAAGTGTCAGACAATCACAATATTAAAGTCGACCATGTAAGTTATCAAACACACAGCAGTGTGAGAAAATGTCTAGGGACATCCCTACTGTCTGCTGCTAACAGCAGAAATCCTGGAGTAGTGTTTGTTCGATTCTCACCAAAGTAGTCAGACGGTCCTAATCTTCCTACTTCAACAAATTCTTCATTCTCGGAGCGACGCTGCAAGACAGCTGCTGAACCCTGAAAATAAATAAAGAAAGAAATATCTGATCAGTTTTAGTCTAGTTTGTTCAACAGATCAAAAACAAAAAGCTTTATACAAAGATTAAGAAAACAGTAAACTACAGAACAAACTGAAACAGCACACTTAACACTGATGGGCATATTTGATGACAACAAAAATGTACACTAGTGAACTTATTAATGTCTAAAGAGTAAAATGTTTGTTGAAAAACAAAAGCATACCTCTAAAATGATGAAGAACTCATCTCCGGGCTCGCCCTGCACCACGATCTTCTGGCCATCCTCAAACTGAACGGGCTCTAAGGCGTCGGCCACCGTCAGACGCTCCCATTTATCAAGAGACTCTGAGGATGGAGATGGGAAGAAATATCTTGACTGAAAAGAAGGTATTTTTAGCTCCTCTTTATGTTATTCGGATCTTCACACAGGTGACATGATCTGTGTCTATTTTTAAACTGTTGGAACCAGAGAAACTCACCTAAAATGGACACTTTCCTGAGGAATTCCTCGTACATCTTCCTCTTTCTCAAAGTGCTTCCCTGCAGAGAAGGGCGAGTTGTCTTAGTGTCACTCCAAACACATGAAACAACACAGACCAGGGAATCATGAATACCATGAGTATTCTCCTGTAGCTGTCTCTGTCGATGCCCCACAGCTTCACGTTGGTCTTGGCTCTGACTGTAGCCGCTCTCGGGGTGCCGTAGATGAGTGCCAGCTCTCCGAAGCTGCCTCCCTCTCCGATGCTGGTCACCCACTCGTTGTTCACGTACACCTGAGCAGTCGGTCAGACAAGTTTTATCATCCGAAAGAGACGGAAATGTTCCTGTCACGACAACGAGACAAGGAGACACTCACATCCATCTCTCCTTGGTCGATGACGTAGAAGTTGTCCCCTTCATCACCTGAAGGCACAAAAATAAAATGTTTCGTTTCAAAGTGAATTTATGCTTTGAATAATTGTCGAGTACACTGGACATATGTTTCCTTACCTTGCTGAATGACTGTTTCCCCAGCAATGTAGGTGACTGGAAACATGGCATCAAATATGTCACTGGGAAAGAACAGGTTTATGAGAGGAGGAGCTGGACGAATACTCATGTTTATAAGAACAGCTTATTAAAGGGGCAGTATTATGTGTTTTCTAGGAACATAGTGCTACTTTATGGCACCATCAAATAACTATTAGCTTCAGTTGTTATAAAATGCTGTATACATCAAAAATGACTTTAAAAATTTGATTCTGCAATTTAATGCCTTAAAATTACATTTCTTTAAAAAGTCCTGCTTTTTCTGAAACTCCACCTTCAGGACGTCATCACAACATGGCTGCTCTATTGACCCTTTAACAATGTTTTTAGCAGCGTTGCTCTAAGAAGTAGCTCATATAAGCTGAGCAGATGTGCAGGCCATCAGGGGTTTGCTAATTACTGCTGGCTAGTTTGAGGGAGTCGAGTGGCGGAGTCATGGGGGAGGCAGCTCTGGGAGGTGGAAGTTTGGAAACTCCAGCTCAGAGGAGGAGCTGCTTCTCAAAGGCTGGGCTGTATCCACCCATGTGTTTTACACAGCTGAATGGTTGCCTGGGAATTAAAGGATTTCTCAAACATCCATGAAAAGATCAAGGCAAAACTCCAGGTATGTTTTTTTATGAGAAAATAACATTATAATATCATGTAAAACTTAAAAATTTCAATATTACATGATAATGCCCCTTTAAAAAAGTAGCTTAAGGCAAGTACCTCCTTTCATTGTCATCCAGGTGTGAGAAGAGCACATTCTTTTCAATGGCTTTAGCCAAAGCAGCCATGGTTTTGTAGTCCTTTGGAATCACCTTCAGTACCAGCAGGAAAACAGATGTTTGAAGCAGATCCACAGCAGCACTGCATGCATCACGTTCCTGATCGCTGACGTCAGACCGTGCCTACCTTCCTGACGTACGAGGCTGCGTCCTCCTCTGTGTAAACCTCGGCACTGAAGGCTCCTCTCCGCCGGCGACCCTTCACCACTGGGTTCATGGGCGGAGACACTTCTTCATCGCGCGAGTCTGAGCGGGAGCTGCTGGCCTTCTGCTGGTTCTGAATCTGCTTGGCCTCCTCCTGCAGGGCCGAGTGAGAGAGGAAAACATGCTGCGATTAGAAATCTGTGGTATATAGAGACGCCAATCTTTCAGTGTCTAGCGGTTCGACTCAAACTATTTTTAATTCAGAAACATGTAAGCAAATTGTAAGCAGCCTACTTGCATACTGCATGTGAACTGTTGTATGTAACATTCATGAGCAGTAAATATTGTCCTAGTGTCAGTATTGGACCAAAGAAAGCAAGGCAGTTGCAAGCCTTTAAAGTTGTGATGCTTTTTGTGGGTCAAATACACTCAAAAAATTGTAACAGCAGCTGCGCAGGGGGGCCCAATCTAATTTTTTATTTTTGGGCCCAAGATTCCTGGCGGCGCCCCTGGTTGTACTGTCTGACAGTAACTCCAGCTCAGTTTTTCTTGTTTCTCTGTGCCGTTAGAGTCAATTATGTGTTATTATTATTTTCATAACTTCTTCTATCTTGGTTCTTCCTCTGACTTCATTTTTAAGCACCTCAATGATGAGGAAAATAGCCACCTCTTTTGTCCTCCTCACTTGGTCATCCCTTCGACACCAAAGAGTGTTATAGTCAGTGTGATGTGGTGCATTCAATGACAACAAAAAGATAGAACACGGTAGCTCACTGATCCCAATCAGGCTGGCAAGCAAATGATTCTCGTCAGTGCCTGATGTCTCTGAGCACCTCCTCCAAACAACAACAACATTTCACAAAAATAAACCTCATCAGAAACATCTTCTCAAGCAAAAACCCTCACAGATCCAGACGTTCGTTTACTGAAAACATTTTGCAGCTGTGTGTGACGAGCCAAATGAGAGGTAAAGCTGCCTGTGTTTTAGGCCAAGTTTTGTTAGAACATTGTAGCAGTTTTTTATGACCCAGTTAGTCACAGTTTTGGGGCATGGAGGACAGAAATTATACTTAAGAGTATACGTCATAGTAAAATTACTCAATTTTACTATGAAGTTATTCAAGTAAAACATATAACATAGTAAAAATACTCCTAAAACACACACACACACACACATATATATATATATATATATATATATACACACACACGTTACCAAGCTGGGATTTGAACCTGCAACGGCCGCATTGAGGACTAAAGCCTCCTTGTGTGGGTGGTGCTTAACCCCTGCACCACCAGGGGTGCAGGTTTTTTTTTTTAAAGTTAATCACGTAAATGTAATTGAGTAAATGTAGCTAGTTCTTACCCAACTCTGGAATTAATAGTTAAAAAATGTATTCTTTTACAGTAATATATATACAGCTATATATATATATATATATATATATATATATATATATATATATATATATATATATATTACTTTGGCAGATTGTTGTTTTGTCAAAAAAAGGCAATTTATGTGTGTTGAGGAACACAAACTTTAAAGTTCTGCAATTCTTTTGAAACAGTTTTTCTTAAAGTTACAGTGCACACTACGGTTTACTGTTAAGAATCAGAGAACCAGGCCACAACTAACTGAAGGCCCGATCAGTGTGCTGCGTTTGTAGTTTATGAGTCGTAATAAATGAAGTACTAAAAAGGATTTGCTTATCAGTAATTATTCTGGCTCTTTTTTAAACTCCAGAGTTGAACATTAGAACCAGAAGTTGAAAGACGCCTTACTTAGAGGATGAAAATAGAACAAAACTCCCAGTTAAAACAAGTCTGCAGGGAAGTCTACTGGGACAAAAATGAGGATTTTTTTTATCTTTATGGTTCTAGGTAGCACAACAACAACAACAAAAAATCTGTTTGAAAGAGTTGAATATTTTCAGAAAGCAAAACAACAACTACCACCATGTAAGACACGGTACTGAACTGACCTGACTGGAAGCCATTTTGCTTTGAATTGAATAAATATTCTCTACTTTAGATCATATTGGAAAAAAAATAAAATCTGCTTTTCTCAAACACAATAAAGACAAAACAAAAGACAAAACCTGAACAACAGCACAGTAGAAATAGAAAACAAATAAAAGGTGTTTAACAGATGACATGATTTTAACAGCTGAAGAGTAAGTGAGAAGAATCCATTATTTTGCACACTTAATGAAGGCCGTGTGATGCTTTGTTTACCATTCCAAACCACACCGAACACAAACCTTTTCCAGCCTCTCGAAGTATTCCCTGAGGAACGCCATGGGCCGGTCGGGCCTGGAGGTGCACAGCTGGACGATGCAGTCCTTCAGCAGCTGCTGGATGTTGTGTTTCTGCACGTACTGCTCACACTCCCTGAGGCTCCGCTCCTCCTCGCTGCTCGTACTTCCAGATGCCATGACGACAGCCGCGACCCTGCTCTATGACCTCTGACCTTAACGCTGGAGAGGACACAAAAAGCCCAACGTCAGATTAGAACTGCACGACGGAGGTTTTGAGAGGGTTAACCTGGCGCTGTGTTGTTGAAACGCTAACGTTAAGATCCTGAGAAAGGATGAGGCGCGGACTGACAGAACTGATGGGAACATGAGAAAAATAGAACCAGAGTGAGACGGAGCGGGAAGACTGGGTTTTGTTTAGCTCGCCATGGAGCCTGGTCATATGATATGATCACACTTATGTGACTGAAAGAAAATAATTCAACTATCTCATTCAACTATCTGATGCCTTGTCACGCACAAGGCCTACAGTTACAGAGCTGCTGTTAAACAGGCAGAACCACAACAGAATTCATACGCAGCACGGAAATTCTACGAAAATGCAAAAACATCCTGACCTTAGCTGCTCCGGAGGCTTTGAGTTTTTAACTGAGCTCAACCTGTCCGCGTTTCAGCAGCAGCAGCAGCACTGTCTCTCAACTGCTGCCACCAATCAATGTGTGCGTTTTAGAGGAATAAAGAGGACCCGTGTCACTAGAATCCAATCTCCGCCTGCATGTGCACTGAGCATGAACGGCACCCATGACACTTCTAATCTGCAAGGGAAATTACTGACCATTAATCAAACTTATAAAACACAAATAATAATAATCCAGGCATAGATTCTGAGCAACAAAGTCCGTTTGTACTGAAAACTTGGCAGGATTATTTTAATCCAACCAAGCGCGGAACCTGTAAGACGAAGATGCCTCTGTTTTTGGACCCACATGTAGTAGCTGTGAGTAGAGAATTTACGCCTTGTGTAATGGATTGATCTAAGTTCCCATCATGGCGGTCTGGGTCTACCAAAAATCACATTTAGTCTTCGGTTTAGTTGTAGAATTTCACCTCCTGCCCATCAAATAACAAACGTCAGTTAAAAATGAAGGCATTTTCGTCATGCATAATAACGTGGCTTATGAGAAAACGACGAAATGTGATGAAGGCAGGTCGATAAATGCAAGTGGATTCAGTAAAACTGCTTTTTAGAATATAAATCAAATGTCTTGTCTGTAGGAGTATCGCCGTGTAGGTCAAGAAGGCCGACGGGTGAACTCAAGATACCCACCGCAAACAAATTAACTAGGAACTGGTTGAAAAATATTCCCCTAACTGCACAAAAATGCTCAATAAAGGTTGTTTACTACTGCCTAACTATATTTGGCCTACGTTGTGCGTCAACGACTGGCTTGCTGGCTCTGTGCAAAGGCAAAGCTCTCCTCCAATGACGCCATCTTGAGTTCTATCATAAACAAACGAGAAACGCAGGAAACAAAATTTCACCTAAACAGACTGCGATGAAACGACACAAATACTCACAAAAACTGTAAAATCCCACCGGGCCTTTCGATAAAAAACTCGGCAGTATGATATTTTCACAAAGCGCACCGTTACCAGATCTTCCTGCTCGCTTCGATTTTTTTTTTTCCGAGCCTTGGACCGCTGCCCCACCGGATACGGCTGAGAACCAATCAGCAGCCGTCACTGACGTCAATTCTGCCCGTTCTGACATGTGAGCCTGTAACCCGTAGCAACCTTAAAGGAGACAGCGCGGAAATGGTGACGTCAAGGAAATGGTTCGCGCACACACAAAAGGAGTTGATGAAAAGAGTTAGATTGACAATCTACGTTCTGTTACCGGAACACGATTAACTAATATGAAAGCAATATCATAATCTCCGTTCAGTTAGTTTGCACATTAATGCAAAATGAAGCGGTAAAATGCGTATGAAAGTATTTGAAAGTGCTTTAGTTGTATGCAATACGCAATACCTACAGGTTACAGTAGTGAAACTGCTGTTTTGGTCTAACTGTGGTCAGAATACGGGCCTTTTACGAAACACTCAGCCAATATGCAGCTGTTAATTTACATTTTAAATTATATCGAACGAAAGATTCAAAAGATCTTTGAACAAAGGAAGAAAGTTTATTCAGATAACACAGATAAAATAAGTGAATTATAAAAGACATAAAAAGACTAATGTCAACAAAGTGATATAAAATAGATTTTTTTTAAACTAAAATATTTTTAAACTTTGCAAAAATATGTCTGATGACTGCATGCTAGATATACTATTTATTTCAAACAAAAAGTCTCCTTATAGACTTTTTAAAAAGTCCAAATCAGATGCAAAACTTGCACTACACAATGCAAGAAAATGAGACACAAAATAAGAAAAATAACAAAAAAGCTATTACAACAATCAGTTGAAAATTAATTGTATATAACATGACTATTGAAATTGTTGCATTTTGGGGGTCAAAAACAATCTTTTGCAACCGAATCGCATTAAGTTGGTGGAAAGTCTGACGCATTGACTCATTTATATTACGGACAATCTGAGTGAATGTGGAGCTATGCGGTGACATATAGATATAACGTTTTGGAATTGCTGTGGAACCCTTTAATCTAAAATAGGGGTTATCATGTAGATGTTAAATAAAGTGGCCTAAGAATGGACCTTTGAGGAACTCCACAATTTATTTTGTTCACCCAGATTTACAATTATGAAATGCCACAAAGAAATCCCTGTCTGCCAAATTAAATCTGAACCAAATTAGATTTGTAGTTTGTAAGTGAGTTCATAAACTATCTTTTTCATTATATTTCCCAGAACAGTAGTTTGGAAAAGGCCGGAAACAAACGTTTTACTCTTTACTGTTCCAGGGGCAAATGTGAAAACCCATTGATTTGCTAATTTAGTGACCCATCATGATAACCACTTCCAAGTAAAAACATTTACTACATGTTACTACATGTTGTGCTCTGTTTTCAGGCTTTTTACAATTATACCAGGTGAATATTATTAGCTTTTCTCTACTGTGTGTAAGGAAAGCTTAAAGAGGTATGTATCTATAATATATAATTGCTCTTAAGCCCAGAACCATATATGCATATATGTAACAACCAGTAATGAATAATGTATTATTCTAATGAGTTAATCATCTGAAGATAGTGCGATAAGTCGGCAACGTTAAAATATTTTTTTAACAGATGATAATTCAACTTGATAATGGTGTTATTTTAGATTCAGATACAGAAACAACAGTATACATGTCTGTTAGTTTTCTATTACTCTACTACTATCACTTTTCCATGTAGTGTATCTGGTTAACGATCTTTTTTTCTTTCACTGCTATTATTTTGAACACAAGTATCAGTAAATCTAGCACAGGCAAAATCTGCTACGGTAAAATAAAAGTTATGTTCCTTCCCCGAGAAAAAAGCCAAACATGACCAAATGACTCCAAACTTCTTCTTTTTTTTTTTTTTTTAGTTTTTGCACCTTCTCTGGGTTGTTTTTATCTCCATGTTTTATCCAATTAAATAACCAAAACAATTCCTCGTGATAAGACTGAAAGGTTAGTCGACCAATCAGGCGTTTTATGTCTTCTTAATAGGCAGTTCGTGGTTGATGTTTAGACGATTTATCCAATCATACGTCAGCGCAGAAAATGTTGGCCAATAGCAATGCGAGAAGGAAGGGGGTTGACCTGTTGGAATGAGCCAATCGTTACGCGGCTCAGTGTGACGCATCCTCCCATCAGCTGTTTTTGTTTTTCTCCGAGAACACTGGAAGTTAATAACAGCATAATAACAGGATTCCTGACTGGCTACGGCGAAACATCTCATTCGGGAGGTGACGGCGTTGACCTTTGATCTTGTTTCGGCTCGGCAGAACTCTTCCTCTGGGAAACGAGCGCTTCCCGAACCGCTATCTGAGCCCGGACATTCCTTTCCCTCAAGAGTGAGAGCGTGGCGCTTGGAGTCTGGACGCCGAGGAGGAGCAGCGGGCTCCGGCGGGGATCGGCCCGAGCCAAAGGCCTTCAACCTCGGACAGCGAGACGACAGAGGTTCCGGTGGCTCGGATGGAGACCCAAGACGCGGTATCGGAGGGCCCCGGACCGCACCGCCACTTCATCTGCGCCTCCTTCAACCAGGACACCACGTAAGCGACCTGCGGGCCGAGCCGAGCCGAGCCGGGCCCAGGGTGAACTCCTTCATCTACCTGGCTGTTGCATAACGATTTCCAGCCGTATTCCCAGATAACGGTTTATTAGTTTTGTTGACATAAACCCAAACAGTGACACAGAGAGCAAACAGAACAAATCTGCAGGTTTTTTTAATCGAAACATCAGAACTTGAAGATAAAGTGGAGGTGAAGTAGGCCACTGTGTTAATCTTCAGGGCCTGTTGCACATCAAAGTAGTGAATTTATGATCGAACCACGCTGACCATAACATCAACAATCTGGATTAACAAATTGAGGGACACATATATGTTAGAAACATGGATAAATATGTTTCTTAAGCATTTTTGCTTTGTTTTTTGAATGTTAATGAAGAAATAAGAGGCAGCCCAGGGTTGTTGAAGTTCTTAAGAATAATTGCACTTCAGCCCAGAACCACTTCAGAGTTCTGGTACTCTTTCCAGTCCAAAAAAATATCCAGTACAAAAGAAATATACATATATTTTGGATGTCGAGGATTTATTGTTTTTCTCTTTTCTCTCTTTGTACTGAATAGAGCACCAAAATATATACAAAAACGCCATGGATCAGCACCATGGTAGGTTTATTATGTCCCCCAATGTGGAGCCAATAGCTCCATGTTTCCCCCCAGAAAATGTACTGTAACTTCCTAAGATTCAAACACTTGAATATAAACAACTCACCTGATGTCATCCTATCAGTTTTATAAAAACTACAATACTTAGAAAAAACAAAGAAGGGAAGAATCGGGACGTCCTTGTCTACTGCAGGCTCTTTTTAAAATAGCTCAGCTTAAACAGTTGAAACCAGAAGATTACTAGATTACTTACAGCAAATAAAAAGACACATGCATATTTTTTTGTATCACTGTCTGAAGTTAAATCAGACCAAACCTCTCTCGATTTAGGTCAGTCAGAATGAGCAAAAATTATTTCTATTTGACAAATTTTAGAAAACGTAGGGAGAACATTTATTTTTACAGATTTTCTGAATTCAGAAGTTTTCATACATTTGGTCAGCAACAGGAACTATTGTGTTCTTTACAGATGAAAGCCTAGTTAAAGAATGATGCTGCCACCACCGTGTTTATCTGTAGGAATGGTGTGATCCATCTTCTTAAAAAAAAAATTTTTTTCACAAAATCTTTAACGTAACAACCGGGGAAATGGTTATGTTTCATACTGTAGGTTCTTATCATGAAGCTCCTTCTCTTGATGACAATGTGTGTGTGTGTGTGACAGTGAGCAGCTCTGCCTGTGTGTGTGTGTTTTGATTTCAGCTCTCTGTCCGTGGGCACGAAGACGGGATACCGGCTCTTCTCCGTCACAGCTGTGGACAAACTGGACTGTATCCATGAAGGAGGTACGGAGCAGGCACTTCCCATGCTAACCTCACCACCAAACAAAAACTCCTGAAACAAAGAGGATTCATTGTTGCAGAACATTCAACGTTGTATTCATATTTATCACAGAAGCAGTCTGTTGCTGCATTATTCTGCTAATCAAAGCGCTGCCTAGGTGGTTTTTTGAGCCCTCATCAGACGGGCTGTTTCATGACTTCTCAACCACAGATGTCTCCAGAAGCGACCGTCAATTAATCGCACGACAAATTAAAACCAGCTAATCATTTCCATTTTACATAATTTATTGTTGTTTTTCCTCTCTTCTCTCTTTCTACCTAAAACTGGAAGCCAAAGGTTTTCAGTTTGGTTTTTTGGTCCCTTTTTTTTTGAAGGAACATTTTGTTTACAGACTTCATAATTCCTTTTATTTGTTGTTTCTTTTGTTTTGCCTTTTCATTTTGGATATTTTAAATGTCTTCCAGTTTCAGTGTTAAATGTTTATTAGAATTTAAATTTTATTGATCTTTGATATTGTGCACTTATTATTATTATTATTATGCCATTACCATTATGTTACTTGGAAATGGTCTCAAAACAACATTATTATTTATGACAATATCTGTTATCATGACAGGTCTAATTGTAAAAATGGTGTAAATGCCCCCATCAAATGATGTACAGTAAAAATTACATATTTTAATCAATACTTTTGTTTATTTACAATCACTTTACCAGACAATCAATTGAGGAGAGAAAAGGGAAGGAAAACAATAAGTTAAATAGCAACAATAGGAGCAAATAATTCTTAACAACTAACTAAGCACTAAATCAACTGTTTTGTTTGCAAATGAACTGCATAAATTGTTTCATGTGGATGATTTCTTTTGTTACTGTTCAAATTGAAAATGTGTTAAATTCTGCAATATGTGGCCTAAATTTGTCTTAGTCTCATCATCTGATGAGCATCGATTGCTGCAGGAATCTGTGACACTGGGCAGTTATGGTGGAGTGACTGGTGCTTCAAAATCACCAGGAACAGAAAAAAGTCCCCAGATTTGTTACTTTTAAAAAAACAAAAAAAGTCACCGCCCAACAAAGTCAGCAATAAAGTCTCAAAGTTGGATACAGTCCTTTCCCTCGTCCTGACCACAACCCCCCCCCCCTCCACCCCTCCTGCCACTCATCCCCACAATTGGCCACGCCCCTCTGTGTCTCTTGGCACTGCCCACTTCGTAAAAGTTTTTCAAAATTTGACTGGGGGCGGAGTTCCCTTGAGATGAGCTAAGACTCTCTAATTTTAATCAAATTTACTCTCTATTTTTTTTCTAAAAGAAACGTTTAAATCCTAGTTTTTAAAGATGCAGTATGTAACTTTTTTTTCAAATAAAAATATTCCAAGTGTATTTTTAAAAACTGTCACCATATTGTTTCAGATAATGAGACAGATAATCTGAGTAGAACAATTTCCTCCCTCAGCTTCTGTTGCCGTCAGATGAAACACACCACTCCCGAGTCGCCCCGATCAAAAACAGCCAATCAGAGACAGGAGGAGGGGCTTAGTGCTGTCAGTCAATTTCATGTCATTGCTGCTAAATGTGTTAATGGGGAAACAACTCAGCCTTACTGGAAACCCTTTTGTCCGCCGTCATCGGTGGCCATGCTAACTAGCTTTAGCATTCACTAGGCTGCTTTCGTCTCCGTTTCCTCTCTCTCAGTGGAGTGCCCAGACGTCTACATCGTGGAGCGACTGTTCTCCAGCAGCCTGGTGGTGGTGGTCAGTCTCTCCATGCCCCGTCGAATGAACGTCTACCACTTCAAGAAGGGGACAGAAATCTGCAACTACAGCTACTCCAACAACATCCTGTCGGTGAAGCTGAACAGACAGGTGAGAACGGGAATGCGGATCTTTCCGGTTGTGTCCGGCTGCGTTGCCATGCTGATCTCCTGGTCTGTCGACTTCAGCGACTCGTGGTGTGCCTGGAGGAGTCCATCTACATCCACAACATCAGAGACATGAAACTCCTCAAGACCTTGCTCAACACGCCAGTCAACCCAACAGGTACACGCCAGCTACCGGGTCATCTAACTGAAAATAACACTGCAGGAGCAAATGGACCAGAGGCTCAAAATTATAAACTCCAAACTTGTTTGTGCACATGAAGCAGTTAAAAGAAGATTTATTATGGATAACTAAGTGTTTGTACCATCTCTCTAGCTTCTAATGTTAGACAGATATTTAGTGGGTAATCTCTAGTGGGGTGTTTTAAAGTTGGTTCCATCAAAACTAAAGACTCCAATTGGAGTCGATTTTAAATAAAGCATCCAGAAACTGGATTCTCCAGTTTGTCCATTTTCTTTGCATACAAATGAATGGGAATTGGTTCAGGCGGAACAAATTCTCACAAAATTAGTGTTTTAGCCAGGAGAGCAGCTGCAGCTCACTGTGACATGGTAAGCAAAACATTTGATGATATGGGTGCAAAAACTCAACGTTCTCAGAGACATCCCTGTTTGGGTTCTTTGAAATACATTACAGAGTTTTCACTTACAACACGGGCATCCAAAGTGGGACACAAGGGCCATTTACAGCCGTTTGGCTGATTCTGTTCAGAATGGAGCAAACCTGCCCTGCAGACATTGACTGTTGATGCAGATGAACACTTTATTTTCAGGGTCAGATTTTCCATAAAAAATCTTATTCCAAAATGTTAGGTCCAACACAAAGTTTTTGTTTTCTACTAACAATGTTAATGTTAAACTGGAATTCAACTAACCAGGACAGAAACATAATCCCAATGAAAGAGTTCAAGTTGAAATTTGACTCCACTGGTATAAAACTGTATAATGCTCCCTCTGCTCACCTGTAGGTCTGTGTGCTCTGTCCGTTAACCATGGCAACTCCTACCTGGCTTACCCAGGCAGCGCCACCATTGGAGAGATCACGGTCTATGACGCCAACAACCTGGTGAGGATTGGGTTTAGCGTCGTGAACCCCAGTCTGAGATTGAATGCTTGTCACTAGAAAGCCTTTGTTTTCCCACTGTTAGAGCACGGTGACCCTGATCCAGGCCCACGACAGCCCGCTGGCGGCCCTGAAGTTCAACGCCTCCGGCACAAAGCTGGCCAGCGCATCTGAGAAGGCGAGGGCGTGAAAACGACAAAACCCTGCTTTTGTTGTTTTCAGTAACAGGGAGCGTGAACTACTTCTTCTTTTCTGTAGGGTACTGTTATCAGAGTTTTCAGCATCCCAGAGGGTCAGAAGTTGTTTGAATTTCGTCGGGGGATGAAAAGGTTTGTGTTTATATGTGGTTTTAATATTCTGTGCTGCTGCGCTTGCGGACTGGGATGAAGAGAATCGTCTTAGTAGTGGAAAAACTACTGGCTCAGCAAAGTACTTTTTGTGGAGTTGGCTTGTAGAGGATGCCAACAGGCCAACAGCACATCAGCACCTGGATGTGTTTCCATTATAAATATACGCAAAATCTTGACAATATTCTGCTAAAATATATAAAAAAACACAATTTTGCAATTGCAGTGTCTCCTTTAAATAAGAAATGGAATTAAAATCACATGTGAATAAGTTGGTTCACGTGATAAGTTGTTACAAAAACACGCCGTGTCATCATCCTCCATAAACTTTCTGTCTTCTTCTTCTTTGTAGTTTGTGCCAGTGGTAATATCCGGTTGTTGATCATGTGACTCGTGTGATGTGAAAAAGGTGTTTCCATTGGAAATTTGAAAAATAAACCAATTTCGATAGGACCCCAAAAAAAACACACACCTCATTCTCATGCCAAAACGTTTTATTTAAAAATGTGAGTTTTCCTGAGGTTGCCGAGTTTCAATTAAGCAAATTTACTTACGAAATGTTAAATTGCGCAATTTTATGGTCAACGGAAACACAGCTTCTGTCAGGCGAGAGGAATCATGAGTTCCATCTACACTCAGAGGTTGGAATTTTTCAGTTCTTGTTCAAGAGCTAGATCGAGTGTGATTCTGTATTTTTTTCCAGTACCATGCTACATGCACCAATGCTTCACAAACTGCTACATCTGTGAATAATAGTTTTTTTTAAAAAGGAATTTTGAAGTTAGCGTTGGCTAACTATGAACACACTCTCAAATCAAATTTCTTCTCTTGTCCTGAGATGATTTTCTTATTATAAGAACGTTATGTTAGCAACGTATATTCTCTTTTGAAAAATGCACAATTGCATCTTAATTTAGTGTTTTCTCGTTGATGTCCTGTTTCAGATACGTTAGCATCAGCTCTTTGTCGTTCAGCGCAGACGCTCAGTTCTTGTGCGCTTCCAGCAACACTGAGACTGTTCACATCTTCAAACTGGAACAACACAGCCCCAGGTAAACACCGTTTCATTTTATGTTTGAGTCACCGATTAGAAGCTCTGGGTCATAAATGCTTGAACGTCTCAGTCGAGGTCCGCAGGTCTTCGCTCGAGGTAATGTTATTTGTACATCCAGGCTTTCCCTCGTTTATTTAACAACTTTCTGGTCTGGTTTATTTAGAGCAGCTTCAGCCTCTGCTCAGATTCCCTCTTTACAAACCTGCAGACGATGCTACAAAATATGTAGAGAAACATCAACTTTTACAAGGTCTATATTCACTACTCAACAAGTGTTACATTTATTTAGCGTAGCATAGCTTGGATTTTAGTTAGCCATGAGTTCTGCAGCGGAAAATGTTACTGTCAGATAATATATTCTGATTGTATTAGCAGATAAGACCATTTTTCATCACAATCCCCTCCTTTGATGATAAGAAAATACACAATGTTGCTTTAATCACATCAAATGTTGTTTTATCCCCACAGTTTTTCTGGTTTTTTACATCAGTAAGGATGAACATGGGCTGCTGGACAAACTTTGGTCTTTTTCTACTCAGAAATGTTTCCATAGCTAGCTTGCTACGCTAGCTTGAGGAGCAAATCAGCTTGCTCAATTTGACTGGCAGCCAATCAGAAAATGAGCATCAAAAATAATATTTAAATCAATCATTTGAACGTATATTTTATATTTTAAAAAGAAAGGACTGAAGAAGAAATGATTATGATTAAAAAAATGTTTTTTTTTTCCCCTCATCTTCTCTCTAACTTTCTGAGGCTCCCAAATGGCCCCCGTACTGATCCACCCAGCGGGCCCCGGACCCCACTTTGAAAAACTGACTGAAAACATTGGAAACATAAAATCATCTGGATAATCAGCCCTGACATAAAGCCTGTCAGTGAGCTGGCTTTAAAGAGACAGACATTTTTAGCGTCACAGTCTAACTGTCAGAAAGCTCTTTAGCTATTTGCAGATTAGAGACACATGCTGTCATACGCAGCATGGAATATCTGCTTCATGTCAGGCACACATTGTACTGAGTACACACCAATCAGGTCCAGCACAAGCCAGCTGTCTGCCCCCATTTTGGCACCTGGCTGCAGTTACAATGCAGACAAACAGACCTTTAACCTACTTCACCTGCTTTCTCCAGGTCGCTTCAACATGCCATGCTGACCTAACCAAAGTAACTGTCATGAAATGTGTCAAGAACAGGACATGGAGCATGGACAGAGGTTCAGGCAGCAGAACGGAAAAATACAGCAAAGGAACAAAGAAAAAACCAGGAGCTCAATACAGAGGTGGAACTAAACAGAGGAGATGTGGAACAGCTGTGGCTGGAACAGCAGGGGAGCTGAGGGAGGAAGATTTAACTAAAACTATAGGGTCTACAACCCAAAATGGAAAAGGTCTGATGTCCATCTAAGAGAAATTAATTCAGAATTTAAGAAACAGAACAGAAACAAAGGAATAAACTAATATGGCAACACCTTAGTGACAATAATGAACACAGAGAGATGAACCAAATATTAGCAAGATCGAACAGCACAGAAATGATCAAAACCCCAAAGGAAACTAAAACCCAAACACCCAATGATCATAACAATAACTTCTTATTATGTACATGTGAGAATCTCCAAAATATGACTGTTTTCATAACATTGTCAGGTTTACTCAAAACAAAATGTTTGTCTGAATATCTGTAAATATGTGACAAAGTATCACAAGTCTTAGTTTTTTTAAAGAACTAATTGAAAAATATTGAAATAATCCATAAATCATAAGTCTACATATTGATCCCTGAACCTTTGTCTTTAAAAAACTAAAGGAATAAAACCATAACTACAGTGTAACCGCAGCTATTTTAACTGTTGTGTAAGCTAGCATATATTACCTGACACATTTTCTAAAGATTGGTTTGAACAACTTTTGGGTCATTTATAAAAACTAGACATAGTGGGGGGGGAAAAAGATAATAATAATAATAAAAAATTTAATTAAAAGTGGCTTGACATCATGACATTTCCCAGGTTTTCTACCGATGGCGGACATTTTACTTTTTCTGGAACGACCCAGTGACAAATTTATTATCAGAGGAAAGCCAACAGAAGTCTTAAAAGTCTTTTATTCATCTCAGTTTTGATAATCAGAGGCTTTCAGTGTTGCAACAACAAATGTAGAATCATGTTTTTGCAGCATTAAAATTAGCTTTCTTTTTAATGTCACTGCTGATTTTGTTGCCACCTACTGGTATGGCCAGTGGTGTAAGGATTTAAAAAAAAAGTAATTTAAATATTTATCCTGAACCCTCATGTTCCCTGCAGTCAAGATGAGGAATCTCCAACATGGTCGACATATGTGGGGAAGATGTTCACAGCAGCCAGCACCTACCTACCCACCCATGTGTCTGACATGATGCACCAGGACCGCGCCTTCGCCACCGTACGGCTCAACATGTTCGGCCTGAAGAACATCTGTGCCCTGGCCACGTAAGAAATCAGCACCGCAAAGTTATTTTAGTTTGTTTTTATTTTTATATAAAAGGGTTGTACCTATGACGGCGTATTGGGGTAATTGTAGACAGAGAAAAAAGGAATAGTAAATTTCTGCCAAAAAATGTTCTGGAAAAACAGGAAAGTTCTGTGAGCACAAAAAGTCAAACAATCTCGAATTTTAAAACTCAGAAGTTTCCAAGTTTTTTAGAGAAAGGTTCTGAAATTGATCTAAACATTTTTTAGTCTTTATTGGTAGAAAATTTACTTCCCTTTTTTTCTATGTGCAATGGCCCTAATGTATTCATTTCTGACCTCAGGAAGGAGACATTTTTCAAGTTTTGAAATTTTCAATAGTCAAAAGTATTCTTTTTAACGACCTCAGAAAACTTCCAGGTTTTTTCCAGAAAATTCTAGAGATTAACCTAAAAATTTAGATTTTTTTTTTTTTGTTTGGGGGGGGGGGGGCGGGTTTGCACATTTTTGACTATTTATGAAAAAAATTCTAAAATTTTCAGAAAAAAAAATTCAAATATTTCTGGAAAATATTTGAAATAATAAAAAAAAATTGTCAGAAATATACTCCTCCTTTTTTTCCATCCACAATACGCAGTCGAATGTAGCTAAATCGATCAGTTTACACTTTATCTTTGTTTCAGGATTCAGAAGCTTCCACGACTGCTAGTTGCATCCTCAGAGGGTTACCTCTATGTCTACAATGTAGATCCGCAGGACGGAGGCGAGTGTGTCCTTGTTCAAAAACACAGGTGTGTTCATGTTACCAGAAATATTTACGCTGTCAAAACGACTAAAAAAATGATACAATGTTCATGTTTCCATGTTGTCCCCTCTGCTCTGCTCCTTCAGACTCTTTGAATCAGGAGAGGAGCAGGAGGAGGAGAAGGAAGAGGAGAACCAAGAGGACGGCCCCCAGCAACCCGCCGGCCAATCATACGCTGCCACTGTGGCTCTTCCTTCCACGCCTCCTTCCTCCACCACACTCATGGGTAACTTGTTGAGTTAGAAATGTCTTTCAATACTAAATATGTATAATCCATTTTTTATTTGTTTACAGGGTTTTTTCCATGTTTTAAGAAAGTGTGGTAGTGGCAGACATTTACTGTGTTTTAAAACCTCTTACAATGTTTCTACAGTTTGAAACACATTTTAGAGTTAGAGTTTGAATTCTAATGGCAATACCTTACAGGACCAAAGTGGAATTTTATGCAAAGATTTGTTGGGATTTTTTAAAAAAGTTTATTTTATATATATATATATATATATATATATATATATATATATATATATGTATGTATATACACTCCTCAACACAGACCAAAAGTGTGGACACACCTTCTCATTGAATTCAATGAGAAGGTGTGTCCAAACTTTTGGTCTGTACTGTATATATATATATATATCAGCATGAAATATCTACAGTGGATATGAGAGAATAAAACCTAAACTGGGAAGATTATTAGATGTGCAGACGGGCAAAATAAAAGAGCCAAACTTATTAGGGGTGAACCGATAAATCGTCCCCAATTTCCTTTACTTTTGGGAGATCAGTGATTGGATGATACTTAAATGTGAAGCCGATATTATTGACTGATTTCATCTTCCTTAGCAAAGGTCTAAAAATCGGCCACTGTCCACTTTCTCCCACTTTCATGTCAGTCAAACCACTGCCCAGAGGTTTGACCAACATGTGCCTCATCAGGTCATGTCTGCATGTTTGCAGTTAACAATAGTGGCCCCACTGTCAACAACTCAGCGACTTTCTTAATATATTTAGCAACATTTCAGCCAAAAACATTGGTATCGGCCAAAATCGGCAGGTCAGGCTTTTTAAAGATTAGAAATTGACGATCGTCCAGAAAACTGCAATTGGTGCACCCCTATAATTTCAGAGTTTTTTTTCCTTTGGATTGTTGATCTGAAAACACCTCTTTCTTCTCTCTCTCCCTCCCAGGCTACTCTGAAGACGGCGGAGCCCAGAGAGGGGAAGTCATCCCTGAGCATGAATTTGCAGAGAGCCCAATCTGTCTGGATGACGAGAACGAGTTTCCTCCAGTCGGCAACCAGAGTAATTAATCCACCGTTTCTCCAACATCCCCACCATGCTCCCGCACAAAAGAAAAAAGATTTACAGAACATCTACAGTACTAGTTTAAACAGAAAGAATGGTCTGATGACTAGAGACTCTGCAACCTTCCTCAAAGCTCACCGTTGACCTTGGATACCATGTTAGAGGATTACTTTGTGCTTGTTCCTGTGTTCATCTCATTGTAAGAAAGAAGCACTAGAACATCTCTCATTAGAAAAACACCTCCTGATTTCTGTTTTTTCAATCAGTACAATGCCATAACCAACAGTGTTAAATATTTGTGAACAGTAAGAGACCTTGGCAGAGAAGTAACATTATCATTGTAGCTAATTCCGTTGAAGAATGCAGACAGTCTCATTAAGAACCTTAGCGATTGTTTCCCCCATTTTAATTTTAATGTTTTTTCTCTGAATATTGCACTTTATTCTTAACTCAGAGGTTACACTTTAAGAAAAATAGTCCGATATTTCATGTGTTCTTCAGGAGGGATGCTGGAAGTTTGTATTTAGTATTAAGTGTAGCCCTTTTTATGCAGCTTTAACTCTAACAAAAATCATGTGGTGACTGTTTACCAGTGCTGCATGTCACTTTAAACCTGAAGGCATAAAAAGATTTTGAGCAGACTTTACGGTGCCTGACTCTGGCAGTGTTCAGGTGAGAGGTTGGGTTCGACTCATTCACCCCTCTTGAACTTTTTCACATTTTGTCATTTTACAGATGTAACTCGTGAATATGCTTTGATATAAACAGTGGGGTGTCCAGAGGGCAGGTTTCCTGGTGAAGAAAAACTCAGGATGATGCTGCCACCACCATGTTTCACAGTGTGTGTGGTATGCTTAAGACTAGTTGGCGTCACACACGTCTGCACCGTGTCCCCTGCAAGGCTTGTGGTAAACAGTGACTTGGACTATCGGTGGACTTCAGCTATTTGTTTTTTATTCTTTGTAGTTGTAACTGAAATATGTTTAATTACATTACTGCTGACCCATCTGAGCTACTCTTGTCAGATTTTATCTCTAGAAAAAATGTGTCATTTCCTCATCTCTTCACAACTATTCCCTACATGTAGTCACTCTATTCCAATGGTGGCCACACTTTTGCTAATGTGCTAATGGTTTAGCTAATTTTCCACTCAGTGCTTTAGCACTGAATGAATGCTAACTTTGAGTATGTTTAGCGCACCTAGCTTCCCCTAAACTGCAATAACAACTCTGACCCTGTTTAGGGCAATTTACTATGATGTAACATGTCATGGTGGGTATCAACATGGTGGAAGCTAGCTCGCTCTATAGCGTTAGCTTCTGCTAAATACCATGTTGGTATAGCGCTTTAGCCTTGGTGTTGATGCTTTAGGGTTAGCACAGCTAACGTTTTAGCTAGCGGTGCCCACCACTGCTCTTTTCCTTTAAACACATTGAAGTGACAAAATGTAATTTCAAGGGGTGTGAATAGTTTTGCGAGGCGCCGCAACTGTGTTGTAGTAATTAAAAACAGCTGAGCCTGACATGCCACATTTGTTTAAGATTCGAATTGTGAAAGCATGTGCAAAGTCCATCTGTGACGTCACACTGGGCCGGTTCTTTTAAAGCTCAGGACAACAAGAGCATTTCCTGATACGAATTATCTGAAGTCTTTCCTACAACCTGCAACCATACACTGATCTTTTCTTTCTTTTTTTTTAATCAGCGTTAGACCCTTTAAGTATATGTGATGGAAAATTACAATCGGAACTTTTTTAAAGTTATTAAATGTTGCCTCGAAACAGAGAAGTAGTAGTGTAAAGAAGGAAAGAATAGTGTGTAATACCCTATTTCCATCATTACACATGCCGTATGTATTACTTGCAGCTGTGATGCTAATCATGGTAGCAACAGAGGAGACCAGAGACCTGATAGTAAATGTGGAAGAGTTAACTCTGAGGAGCTGGTGACCAGATGAACGGGGCAAAGCTACACGTCTTTGACTTTCAGTGATAGCATTCAAACCTTTTTAATAAGAAGATGTTCAGACGTAACTCAGTTATTTTTACATCGATGTATTAAACATTCTTTTGCAAAAGCATTATTGCACATCAGCACATAGGCTTACCATACCTAATGTATGTTAAGAATTTTTACTGTCTGTATAATGTGTAAATATTGAATTTCTATATAATACAAGTGTACTAGGTAACCTGTTAATTAAACGTGACTTGCCAAAAGATGGCGCTGTTAGGACACTCTGAGCTGTTCAGTTCAGGACATTTTACCCAGCGACCCATTAAAGCTCAAAGTGACTCAACTTCATAAACTCCCTGTGTCTGTTTAAGTTCTGCGCATTTGACAACTAAAATCATTTAGCGTAGAAAATAACAAGTGATCATTAAATGTGTTTTACTTATGAGTGGATTGTGCTTCCTGTTAGGCATTTTTTGGGACTAGTGCAGGAGTCTGACCTTTATGACACGGAGAACCTTTTTTGGCCTTTGGCCCAGCTAAATATATATATTTTTAGGGCTACAAAAGCTACATAAAACACGTTAGCTTATTTAGCTTAGCTTATTTAGACTGTTTATGTTAGGTTTTAAATAATAACAGTTATCTAACATTTTTATACAAAAAGAATGTACACAGTTTTTCAGTGGAATGTCAAATTTTTAATAGATTTTTTTTTTTTTTAAAGCACAAACTTTGCAACCAAATGAGAAAAAACATAAAAAAAATAATATTCCTATTAGTGTATTAGTGTTATTATTTGTGAACATGCTTTGCATATACCGCTCTGGAAAAAAATGAAGAGACCACTTAAAATGATCAGTTTCCCTGATTTGACTTTTTATATTTATATGTTTTGAGTAAAATGAACATTGTTCTTTTATTCTATGAACTGCTGATAACACGTCTCTGAAATCCCAAGCAAAAATTTAGTATTTATTTTCAGAAAATCAGAAATGGTCAAAATAACAAAAAAGATACAGTGCTTTCAGACCTCAAATAATGCAGAGAAAACAAGTTAATATTCATTTAGAACCAACAACAATAATGTTTTAACTCAGGAAGAGTTCAGAAATCAATATGTTGTGTAATAACCAGGAGGTTTTGAATGGGGTTCAGTGCAGTGACCTCTTCATGTTTTCCAGAGCTGTATTGCATGAAAACAGCTAGCATTTTAAAACACTACATCTTTAGTGTTTTTGATAGAAGTTAAGAGTCAAATGGCTGCAGACTGACCAGTTCAGGACTCGTCAGTCTCAGGGTTCAGAAGGCAACATGCAACAAAGGTCTCAGGGTTGGAACTGAAGCCTGGATGACCAGTCACCTCTACAGATGAAACCTGCTGCTGATTAACAGGAACTTTGTTCACAGATCAACAAAATGACACTTAAATGACACACTGTCTGATGGCTGCAGATGTATTATGGATTTTTTTAAAGTATCGATCTAAAACAGAACTGGATTTAGATAAACAATCAGATTTCAGCTGCTGGTATTTCTTGTTTGCACATCTGCTGCATCTGGACATTGAACCTTTTAATCAACTCTTTCTGCACACTAACTGTTGCGAATGAGACGCTTTTGCGCTTTTGTTCGCCTACCTCATGGCCCGTTCCTTGTGCCTGTTATTAATGTTTCTTCCGGGCCTCTGCACACGGTGTGGCATCGACACACGGCCTGTCTCCGATCGCAGCACGGCGCCGCTGATTCATCTTGGCTGTAGTCCGCTGTGGACACCGATCCATCAGTGGCGATGTCCCACAGGAGTTCCTCTCTTTTGCGGGCTACCCTCTCTGCAATCGCCCTGTACTCGGCTGTGGCGAACTGCAGGGGTGTTTCCTCGGCTTCTTCACGATCCAAGTCAAATATCAGAGGTGGATCGTGGAGCTGCTCCTGGCCGGTGCTGCCGCTGCAAGCTGCTGCTCCACCTGCCAAAATGAAATTCTTTTCAGTTTTAAATCCTTCCACAAAAGTGAAATGTTCAAATGAACCTTATGTTATTTTGAACTCTTCTTTGTTGTGTAACTTTCACGTCATAAGGCAGACAAACTTGACAGACAAAATGTTTCTGAAACTCTGTCAAGTTTTGGTTAGGTTTAGGGTTAAATATGTACTAGTAATGGTTAGGTCTAGGTTTAGTGTCTATAGAAATGAATAGAAGTCAGTGGAAAATCCCTGCAAAGACTGAGAAACAAACGTGCGTGTGTTTAACTAGGTTGGTTTGCTGGGTTGAGATGAGGTCCATTGCAGCAACTTCATATTAAATTTGCTGGTCGTATGAAGTAGTGCATTGCACAAAATCCACCAGACACCACAACTGGTTCGGGCCCTTCCTTATTGTTCCTCAAACTCAGCCACATATAGAACTGTAACCATGGGTGGACAGGAGAGAATTCACAGTAAATTCTGGCTATAGGACCCAATAAATAAGCTGTTAGTTGTCAACTAATTTAGTAATCAATTGATCAATAACTGGGGAATAGAGACTCAGTAAAGGCCAACTACTAAAAAACAACACAATCAAAGGAGGTAATTTAACCAAAACTGTAACAAAAATATACATTTGGCATCTAAAATAAAAAAATAAAACCTTTCTGTCTGTAAATATGTTCTACATAGAACTCCTCTAGTGGCAGATTTAGCTTCACCTGATTCAAATTCTGGAAATAATAAATATCCTATGAGCACCTTTGCTAACAAATGATTAACCCATTAATCATAAAATAATTACCAGATCGTCTTTACACCATATTTATGTTTAGTCCAGCAGAAAGCACTGAGCTTTTCACATCTTGATGTTAGGAGGATTTTTCAGCTGCAGATGCATTTTTTGCTACAAATGATCAAGTAAAGGAAAGGAACTAAAGGAATGCTGCCACTGCTTTTTAAGAAATAAAAAGTTTACGTTCCTATTTAAAAAAGGATTTGCATTATTTGTTTATTGACATATATTAATATATTTCTAATATTGCATTAAAGTGAAAAATCTGCAGAATGTCCCCATTTTTGTATCCGATTAATAAAAGAATGGTCACAATAATTGATACTGATTGATGGACAATTAAAATAATAGTTAGCTGCTACTTGTATGATGTTTCCACTCTGAAACAAATGCATGGACATAGCAGCATATTTTTCTACCTGTGATGTAGAAAGCTTTGTGTTTTCCGGCTCGAACTGTTTGCAAGTCCCCGAACTTTCCTGCAGCGCCACTGTTGGGGTGGAAGAGGAACTGCAACAGCAGAACACAGGACAGACCCATTTTACAAAGCAAAGCAACGCAGCAATGCAACACTTCCACCTGTTTGTAGCAGTTGTGACCTCGTGACCAGAATGTTCGCCGCGCAGCAGAACGCCGCTGGTATCGATTCCATCGTAACGCCTGTCTGCAGGGGGCGCTACGCCTGCCAGAGACAGAACAGTTGGAAAGATGTCCATACCACTGTACGATGAAAAATGAAGCAAGAATGCAAGTTATGAAATCATAATTCAAAACAGTTCAGCTCTTTTTAATTATGTAGGAACAATTTACAAACACTTTCCGAACAGAGCTAATGTACGGGTGCATATTGGAAAGTTAGAATATAACTGAACATTTGAGCATTGTATGAGTTTCACTTTTTCAATTAATTTACTGAAATGGGTAAATATTTTACAATGGCATTGTAATTACTTAATTTTAATACAGCACAAATGTGAAGGTTTCATGTACTGAGCAGAGATCAGAATCAGACAATATTCCCTGATTGGCTCTGATCAGAAATTCCCAGATCAAACACTGGAGCAAATGTTCTCTTTTCTGTTCATTAAATGCATACAAACTAAGAAATATCGACTATTAATGCATTAACCAACAGGAAGTACTTAATAACTTTAATATTTGCTTCCTTAAACATGCATTGCCAGTGGGGTTTTTGCAATTAGAAATTACAAGTTGAAATAGTTTTTTTGTTGTAATCCATAATGTGCCACATTTCTTAAGGTTATTATGTGCTGTTTAAATGTTTTTGACCATGAATTTCATTAGTTCTTAATGAGTCTTCCTTTAACTAATTTTTACGTTCCTATAGAAACTGGGTTTTAAATTTGGAACTGTATCATGGTAATGAATATATTCAGTCAAATACAAGCTTAAGGGATATACAGTCATATCAGTAAATTAGAATATTATTGGAAAGTTAATTAATTTCAGTGCCTCTATCACTAACTGGAATTCATTATATATGTTATATATTCAACCCAGATTGATGTTTTCAAGCCTTTATTTCTGTTAATTATGACAATATTCTGCTTACAGTTCACAAAAACACAACACTTAAGATTTGCATATTACATCAGGCCAATAAAAAACAACTTAATACAGAACTATGGGCTTAATGAAAAGTATGTTTTTTAGAAGCTTAAAGGGTGCTATCAAAAGTTACTTTTAATCTGACAAACAATCTTCACTGAAAAACCGATTCTATTTTTTTTAAATATACAGTAAGTGTGTTTTCTGCTACATAAATAGAGATTATCTTCTAAGTTATTTTACTGTTGGACCTGAAATACAGCAGCTGCTTTTATCAAAGAACTATTTTTGGTTTTCTCTTTTATGCGTTATAGTCATTAAAAAGAAAATCAGAAATGGTCAGAAGCAAAATCCTCAAGTCAGCCTGATTGATGTATTTGTGTCTGAAACTTGCATGATCTCTGGTAATTGCTTACAAAAGCCTTTCACACCCTGAAATCTTTGGATTCCTGGTAGTTTCCCCAGAGACCCTGTACAGAGGATGGATGACTGAAAAAGCATAAAGCGATGTCAGACATTTGAGTAAAGCAGACGGATAATTTCTCTATTTTTAGGCAGAAATTATTTTGCGCTAGTCATTGGTTCAGGAGTTCATGATGACGCTTACTTAATCACTCCAGACCTGTGGAGTGAGCTTCATGGCCTTAGGGCTTCAATTCAGGTTATGAGTTGACAAGCACTGCTCCATAAATAATCAGCTTGTAAAACTTACCAAAGTAGACTTAAATATATCCTTCATAACAAGTCAAGATAATATATGTTGCTCCCTTGTAGGCCTGTCACACTAACAAATATATTAATCACATGATAAATTAAAATAAATTTCAGTCTCTATCTACCAAAAACTGGATGATAAAAAAGTCTTCAGTCTGGTACTTGGGTTTCAACTAACCCCTTTTTGTTGAAGGACAATTAATTCTGTTTACAGAGTCTTCATAATTCATTTTATTTGTTGTTGTTTCTGTTTGGATACTTAAAATGTCTTCCAGTTTCAGTGTTAAATGTTCATTAAAATTTAAAGTTTATTGGTCTTGGAGAATGTGTTCTTGCATTATTATGCTATTGCCATTATATTACTTGAAAATAGTCTCAAAACAACAATATATTATATATTACTTATTTATATATAATATATATATATATATATATTATATATATATATATATATATTATATATATATATATATATATATATATATATATATTACTTATTATTTATCGCAATAACGTCTGGGACCATTTATTGTACAGCAAAACTTGTCATGGTGACAGGCCTACTCCCTTCAACGTTCAGACCTGGATCATCTTCGTCTCCCTAACATTCTGGTGTAGTCAGTGAGGAAAAGTGCTGCAGGTGTTTGACTTGGTTGATGTAAACGGTGAAACGGGGCTTGCCTGAGCAGCGCTGAGCTGGTGGTGTTTGCAGGGATCCTGCCTGGCCAGTACACCACAGTTGGCACCCTGTGACCGCCCTCCCATGTAGTCCGCTTAGCTGATCCGCCGCCTAGCATGCAGAAACAAATGTTCATCTTATAAGGAGTCAAGAGTTAACCGAGAAGCCTTGTGAGGGATTTCAGTGAGCCGATCTCAACTTCAGTTTGTTGCACCTTTGCTGGTCTGCCATTTTCCAGTGAAAGGCCCAACGCTCCCTGCAAACTGGCACTTTTCTTCCCACGGGCCGTTATCACCTAAAGCACACAGACACTTTGCTGACTCCATCACACGATGTTCTGATTTGTCACACGAGGGCAGATGTGAAACAGTCCTACCAGTGAACCAGATTAGAGTATTCCCTCTATCTGTCTCATCGGCGACAGCCTTTAACGCCCCGACCAGACCGTCCAGTTCCCGCAGGCTGGCGGCGTACACCTCGTCGCCTGAAGGCTCTGCCACCGCGGGGGCGAGAGGGACGTGCATGTGAGCCGACGCCACCAGGAGGAGATACGGCTGTGCTCGGGCCCTGGTACCACAGGACAATTCTGTTTCACTAAACATGTGATGGGTAAAGATTTTTGAAAAACATTAAAAAAAAACATCATCTCCTCATGAGGAAGAGTCATGATAAAGCGACATGACCTAACATGTCAACATGACCTATTGATTTACTTTAAGCTACGTGGTGTAACAGCATTCATGGTCAGTTTGGTGAGATTATAACATGTTCTAATTAGAAAATGTTTACATATTTGGCACAAAATGGCTTTATGAACTGTTTGGAAGGATTGCAGTTTGGTTTACTTGGTTTTTGGTGAGATAATGAATTATTAGATATGTATGTAATTAATTATTACAATGACTTTTCACCTATTCATGATCTGTTAAATTGTAGTATTTAACTAGAACCAAACTGTCCGTGGACTACAGGTGGAAATGAGCATTTTTTGCTGTAACCCAGCTTTGTTGCAGCAAAGCTGGGTTACAGCCGGTACCATGCATCTCTTCTTTTAAAAGGTTAATAAATTGTTGTACATTATCTCTGTGTGAAATAAATAAACCGTAACAGTACAAGGGTATGAATACTTTTTCATAGGCATTGTGTGTCTGTCAATGATGGAAACAAATATGGTTAAGATTAGAATGAATAACATGTAGATTAATGTGTAGCTTTTTGCTTTCCAGCCACTCAAAGCTGTGGCATTGACTGAAAAGTGCAGAGTTGGTTCACATGACCCCCTGGTGCAGCATGGGGTCATGCTGCCTTTTAATCAACAGCTGGAAGCAGCAGGGTTCACCGCCCTCCTCCTCATACGCTTCAAGCATGCACACACACCAGGAGTGTGTTATTGGTACAACTACTGTGCAAATATGCTCTAATAAAAACACTCAAGACAACAGCAAATAGCTAACGGCTAACAACTAATTCTGCTGGATGGGTCTTTGATTTTCTGACAGGTTACTACGACTGTCACAACACAAACATCAAATCAAAAAGTCAAAAGTAGTTCATTAACTGCTGGGTAAAGATGATGGTGTGATGTGTTTGGTGAATGTTGATTTGAAAAAGTTAGGAGCAAAACTGATTAACTTTATTCTGGTATTATTACCATTTTTGTTACAAATTTTCTCTGGTAATATGACTTAATTTTGGAAATAAAAAAAACATTTTATTCTTAACCTGACCCTATTGCTCTGCTGTAAACAGCTAAAATTTAAATTAATCCCTTCTTTTGTGAACACATTTTCTGTAAATTTCACAGCTTTTGTGTGCCTCCCACTTTTCCGTTAGTTGTAAATTGTGTGCTGGTCTGTATTGTCACAACTTATAAAAATCAATAAGAATGTCCTTTGCACAAACAGCAAGCGGATGTTATGAGTTATCCAAATGTTTGGTCTGGCAGAGATCAACAACTTAATCAATTCTGTGTTCACTGTGTTGCACCTTGCACTTTGTATAATCCTGAGAGCAGCAGATCTGTACTTCTCTGTTAGCGCCCAGAGGTTCAGCGGCTGCTCCACAATGGAGCTGTTTTCAACCAGAGGAAGTCCCACCTTGGAATAACAGCCACCGTGAAAACTCCTCCTCTGTCTACAACAGGAAGACACAATAACGTATGAGGGTCTGCAAACGTAGAGTTGTGGCATGATAGGAAATTAGTTTTAAATAAAAAGTAGCTTGATTTTTCACACAAATAATTACAATAGTTTGAAGGGGCAGCATTATGTGTTTTCCAGGCACATAGTGCCATTCTATAGCACAATCAAATAACTGTTACCTTAAGTTGTTAGAAAAATGTTGTACAAGTCAAATATGACTTAGAAGAAGCGTGACTTTGTAATTTAATACCTTGAAATTGGGCATCTGTCACTTTAAAAACTCCTATGATCACAAAAGCGCTGCTCTATTAACAATTTAACAATGTTTTTGCAGCGCTGTACTGAGAAGTAGCTCCTATAATGAGCTCTGCAGAAGCCCAGTTCCACCAGGTGTTTGCTAATTGCTGTTGGCTAGTCTGAAGGAGCTGAGTGGAGGAGTTCTGGGGGAGGACTGCTCTGTGAAGTGGAAGCTTGGAAATTGCAGCTCAGATGAGGACTTTTGTCCTCAAAGACCACGCTAGGTCCACCCAGACATCTTACAGAGCTGAAGGGTTGCCATGGAGATTAAAGCTTTTCTCAACCATGCATGAAAGAATCAAGGCAACACTCCAGGTATGTTTTTGATGAGCAAATCACATTATAACATGATGTAAACCCAAAAAAAAAAAATTATATTTTGCAAAACAATGTCCCTTTAATATTCTCCATTGCATGCCTTTTCACCAAAAGCTTCACACACCAAATTTACGTGAAGCGTAAACTACTATTCTTTGAAATGTCCAATATTGCGACTGTGCGAGAAACAGATGCTAAAGTAAAACAAAAAACAAACAAACAAAAAACAGCCACACCTGATCACTTGAGGTTCTGATGAAACACAAGGGAGACACGGGGGTAGATCATATCCTGGTGTATCAGTACAGCCCATGTCATTACTGTAGGGAATGCCGAAGTAATAATCGAATCCTGTTCACAAAACAAGAACAACTAGTCGGTTGTGGTTCACCATTGCTAAAACAATCTGCCATAAATGGTTATAAGCTGGTTCTGTTGGAGATTTCTTCCTGTCAACTTGGAGTTTTTCCTCTCCACTGTCGCTACATGCAGACTCAATATGAAGGATTGTTGTAAAGTCAACAACACATGCTGGTCCAGGAGGAGCGAATGTTGTAAGTCAATGACTTGATGCAATCTGCTGTGTTTCCTTAGATAGAAAAAACGTTTTAACTCGTTTATTGTTTGATAACTAGGAGCAAAACTGAATGTATGTAATGGACTTTGAATCTGTTAGTATGAACTGAAATGCTAGAAGAGAGAGGGTTGTAACTCAGCTGGTGAAGAAGAATCAGCAATGATGTGTTTTTTGTCACATTAGGCGCAGCTGGAAGATGGTTGGTGACCTTGTTTTGTACATTTCCTGCAGCGGAGACATAGGACTGTGAGGCTGGAGGTCCTCAGAAGGCCAGGCAAATGGAAGGATACAGGATTGTGCAAGAGGTGCAAATGTGCTCATGTTTCAATTTAAGTGATATGTAAAGACTGTAGAATGATTTCTATCATTGACTGTTTCAATAGATGTCAGGCATATGCAGTTTCTGCATAAGTTTATCACAACGCTATGATAGACACCTTTTTCTGAGTAAATCTAATTTTTGGCACTAAAATAGCACCAAACCAACCAAAATCTAGGACTCTAATCAGCCTCTGAAGATCCCCTGAGTTACCTGGCACAAAGCTACCAGTAGCAGACCTTTAGGGTCCAAGTTGCCAGCTAGTGCCTCTGACGACTGTGTGTTCAGCAAACTTCCCAAAAGCTTGTGAGTTCTTTAAAGAGGAAGTCAACAGCCTTTGATGGTCCTTCCTAAGGCATTTTTGGAGAATGGCTGAAACAACTATCCAGCTGAAATAGACCACTGTCATATAGGATGCCATCTTTATCAAGAGTGCCAGGACCTATCCAGAATGTACCCTGCTTCACACCCTTTGATTCTCTATACAGAAACTGCCCCAAAAGGATAGACACATGGAAAGATGTACTTTGTCAGCAATATAAATAGGCGGTAGATATTAGTCATGGTTAAAGCAAATTAATCTATTGTCATTTTACCATATTACTTTTGCATCAGTTGGGGTATCCTCTGCCTGATGGCATCATTTCAGACAGTTCATGAAAAAAGCGTCAGGAGTCTTAAGGGCCCTGCCCGGTCGGGCGTCATGCTAAAATCGGTTCTCGTTGTTTTCGAAGTTGGTTGACAAAAATTCCGTCATTTTGGCTCAGAATTTCATGGCTGTGTTTGTTTATGCAGAAAAAACAGCCCTAACAACTTAACTTCCAGATGTCAATTTTTCAGCCACAGAGCAGGAACAAGTCAAGTACATACTGCTGGACCAAAATACTGAACACTCCTTATTCAGTTCTGTTCTGGTTCAGCGGGCGAATGTCCAGAAGAAGCCTTATGCTCCTTTTTTTTGGCTTCTGACAACATGGAAAATAAAATAAGATATTCCAGCTTGTCAATCATTACTTCCTTCTTCGACAAATGTATGAACATATGTATGTAAGCTGAGATCCTTCAATGTGTGCAGCAAGATGTTGGAGACCTTCTATCACAGTGTTGTTGCTGGTGCTATCTTCTTTGCTGCTGTGTGTTGGGGAAGCAGCATCAGAGCCAGCGACTCTAATAGACTAGACAAAATCATCAGGAAAGCTGGCTCTGTACTGGGACTAAGGCTGGAGTCCCTGGAAACTGTGGTGGAGAGGAGGACACTGAAGAAGGTTCTGTCTATTATGGACAATAATCAGCACCCTCTCCACCACATAGTGGACAGACAGCGGAGCACCTTCTCACATAGGCTGCTCCAGCTCCGCTGTCGTAGGGACAGATACAGGAAATCCTTCCTGCCACATGCCATCTCACTGTACAATAAAAGCTAAATCACTGTTCTGCACTAATCAGTCCAATTTTGCACAACTGCACTGTGGCACACTTGCTGTACATATATTTACATATACATATCTGCCTTTTTTGAATCTTTGCAAGGACTGCTCTAAGTTGCTTTTTATATTAACAGCATTTTATATTTTCACAATTCATAGCATTTTATATTTTATTTTTTATTTTATCTACTACTACTACTCAGTGGTAGTTGTTATTGTGTCTTGTCTCTATGCTGTAACTGCGAAGTAATTTCCCTGCTGGGATGAATAAAGTACTTCTATTCTATTCTATTTACTATACTGGTATAAACCACATCTACATGCCAAAATACCATTGCTATAATTGCAACAGGAGGGGTTTCATGGCTCAGTGTGTCTTGTGGACCTTCAAGGTAGAGTACGAAAACGAACATTCCACACCCACATGACCATGACATCGGCCAGCACGCTCGGGCCGATGTTCTGTGCCCTGATCTTACAGTTACTCCAATTCTCCAATGACCCTCTTAACTCCTATCATTACCCTCAGCAGATTAGCAGAGACAATGCTGAGTACAGGTGGTACTGCTCCAATCAACACAGACAGGACTGGAATGCTAGTCAGGCAGAGGACAGAGTGAACTCAGCAGCAGCCTGCAGCCTAGACTCACCTCTGTTGTTTGGACTGTAAGGTCCATTGTGTCCGAGGTGCCATTTCCCTATAACAGCGGTGTAGTAGCCGGCCTGCTGCAGCAACTGGGCCAAAGTGACTTCAGACAGAGGCAGGCCAGCCACAGAGTTCACACCAAAGTTATGAGTCACTCCATTTCTGAGGCCATAGCGGCCGGTCAGGATAGCAGCACGCGATGGAGAGCAGGTGGAAGCAGGGGAGTGGTAGTCTGTTAATCTGGAAAAAGTTTATTCATACACATACAGTTTATGACATCGGAGGTCCTCTTCTAAGAAGATTACACTTTAATTACTTTGTTAACTTGTCATAGAAATCGGAGGCTCACATCTCATACATCACAAATAAAGGTTTTACCTGAGCCCTTGCTGGGCCATCTGGTTGAGGTTTGGTGTATTATTTGTGTATTTCTCTGGTTGGTTAACATCCAGGTCTCCCCAGCCTATATCATCTGCCAGTATGATGATAAAGTTTGGCTTCTTTTCTGCTCCTCTTTGTGAAACTGTGTAGATCATCAGCCCAGAAAGCAACGTCACAGTCTGGAGCAGCTGAGATACAGGCCTGACCATCTTGGGATAAAAACTGTGAAAAGGAAAACATGTTTGATTTAGAGCTTGGCTAATATATAATAATATTCAAGCCGTTAGAGAACAAACATCATCATGAAAACCAAGATGTAGAGAAATTTAAATGCCCGACATTATGTAAAATAGACGTATTCGAGCTTTACATCATGTTATAGCGTTGTTCGCTCATCAAAAACATATCTGGAGTGTAGCTTTGATTCTTTCATGCATGTTTGAGAAATCCTTTATTTTCCATGGCAACCATTCAGCTGTGTAAAATGTCTAGATGGACCTAGCACCGCCGCAGAGCTGCAAGCGTCAAAGCTTTCAAGCTTCTGCCGCACAGAGCAGGTCTTCCCCATGACTCCCCCACTCAGTTCCTTCAGACTAGCCAGCAGCAATTAGCAAACGCCTGGTGGAACTGAGCATCAGCTGAGCTCATTATAGAAGCTACTTCTCAGTGAAACACTTGTAAAAAAAAAAAGTTGTTAAATGGTTAATAGAGGAGCCATGTAAAGGAGCCATAAAAAATTTGGTACAAACCTGGAAAACATGTGGATTTAAATAGGACTTTCCACAGAATTCAACCTGAGAACCTGCAACCACCAATCAGAGTAGACCAAGTTTTAAAAAAGGCGTGTGTGCTTCTGTGGACGGTTATTACAGACTTAGAACTGGTTGCAACCAGATCCCACCGACCCTCCTCCCTCCTCCCTATGAATGTGACTCTGTGACACACACAGCACGCCTGTTCTCGGGGTTCACGCGTGTCTGTGGATAAATGCCTGAGAGAACATGTGGCTCACATACAGTAGGTGGGCTACCCTGCGGTCGCTCGCAGATGGAAGACAGAGAAAACAGTCGCAGCTACTCCGACGAAGAGCGGATTAATTTCAGCTGAAATGAGCAACTCTCAGGTCAGACAGAAACACTTCAAAACGAAACATTTCGCAAACTGGCATGTCCTCTGTGGTTGGCTTTCATTTATCACTGCTCCGCGAGCGGGGGAAAAAAACACTACCTCGGCTAACTGGGCTGTAAATGTCTTAAAAAGGCGACGTACAGATACTTACAGTGTGAGTGAGTTGTCCTTAAACAACAAGCACGCGACGACAAACAGCCGGCCGGCACGAGGACGTTGCGTCAAGCGCAGTGCGCGCGAGGATACAACCCGAAGTCAACATCTCCTCCAAGTACACAGAGAATCAGGCGTTTTGTTTAAAACCAACAGAATGTAAAATATGAGTGACTATGTTAGCAAATGTAAATAATAATCAGAAATGAAGAAAGGAGAGAGGCGGTGTGTGCTGGTTGTTAACCTGTTAATAAAATAAAAGATCATACAAAAAGTTTCCGAAGAAGGCAAAAGAAAAAAGAAAGGTAGAGGAAGTACAGGTAGGTTGCTTGTAAGTAATATATGCAAGACTTCAAAAACATCTCCAAGTCCTGTATTTTTCCGTCCTTTAAAATGTTTTAGTCTGTTAATGTCATGTTATACATGTTACTTTATTTTGTAAATAGATATGGGCAGCAAGTTATTCATGTCTCAAGACTTTGTTCCGTTTTGTCACATAACAGTGTATTTTCCGTTGGTAAAGTAGAAGTGGATTATTGCGAAGTGAAATGAAAACCTATATCATTTTTCTTGGTGATGGTCTGATTTTATACCTTTTTTTTAAACCAAATAAAAATCTGAAAAGTGTGTTGTGAATGTGATTTTTATTTACATTCACAACCCCTCCCCAGTTAAATCTTGCTGCTGTGATAATGGCTTAGAGAAAAACAACTAAGATTTCTTGAATATATTTTTTGGTCTGGACTTTGACTGGGCCATTTAAACTGTTCCATTGTCGTTCTGGCTTTACGTTTCCGGTTGTTGTCCTGGTGGAAGGTTAACCTCCACTCAGTCTCAAAATATCGTTTTCAGTTTTTTATTTTCCTAAAAGTAAAAAAGCATTTTCCTCTTTTTGTGTAGGTATGCACTCCCAATATAAAACCTTGACGTTTGTAATGTAATGTGATCAAATATGGAAAACTTCAAAGCACATTTCTTATATGCTTACTTAAGTTTTAACTTGATCATTTCTCAATCAATATAAATATTTATATGTATGTTTTAGTAACTATTAAGATCACATAAGACAGAATACATCTCAGTCTTTTCTATTCTCTATAGGTCATCTTTTGTTTCGGGTTGGCAATAAATGCCCATTTTCATTCATACACACCTGGAGGTGTATTAACATATTAACACGCTTAAATCTGGTTTTCTTGGTGTTTTCTAACAGTTTTTTTTCTTTCTTTCACATTTCACATCTCTGTATGTGTAATAGCATGGGACAATGGTTACTTACCCTTTATGTTTATCTGCTTTGTAAATAAAGTGTTATGCAACTACAGCATGCTGTGCAGAATAAGTCTTTCATTAAAGGTTTCCAGCAGATCGAAATGAACCTGGATTTACTCCACTGCACGCTTAGCGTACCAGCGGCGGTTATGAAATCTTTTCTTGTTGCGAAACTGAACAAAGCCATGAGGGGAAATTGCATAAGTTTCATGTAGTGAAGGTAAAATTTAAAATGTTACCCTTAAGAGGGACAGTTAGAGGAATGATGCAGAAACTGCAGATTGCTAATAAAAAGATGCACATTTTGTAATTGTTTGCATTAGGATTCATCTCCATGCCTTATTATAGGAGGATTACAGAGTTGATTGCAGTTCCCCTTTTGCAATTTCCAAAATGAAATTTCATTAAGTCTTTAATAAATTCATTGGAGGGTCGAGGAATAATGTAGCTTTTTCCTATGGTAATTCATATTTTATTCTTAAGTAGTAGATTGAAGTGTCAGTTAATGCACCACTTTTACAAATAAGGAACAAATTACTGTCAACATCTGGATTTTTTGCTCAATTTTGACCCCCCTCTCATCCCCCTCCTCAAGTATTAATAATTAATTAGTTTCTACCTTGCAGAAAGAGGCTGAACTTCAGCTACTGTTTTTTTTTCCTCTCTCCTGACATCTATCTGAACCGCACTGACAGTGTTTGTACATTCAACATAGCTGGAAGGATGAGCAGCATGTGAGTTGAACTAAAACTGCAGCGGTTCTGTAAAACAGATAATCTGACCTGTCAGTGAGGAGAAGAGGAGCAGGTCAGAAGGGAGGGTCAGGCGTCCTCTGACGGCTCTTCGCTGTTAGAACCACTGAGGCGGGTTCTGCAGAGTCCGACCGAACCAGCGCCAGCAGGGATTGGGACTCTAATCCGAAGCGCTCTTACTGCGGGCTCGTTGCATCCGGGAGGTGGCCGAGGTTCGGCTCCACATCGCGGACTGATCGCGGTTCAAAGGTCTGTGCATGTTTTGGTCATTTTCTAACTGCCAAAACATAAAAATAAAAGAATTTTTTTTTTAGTTTTAGTTTTAAAATACACATGTTTTTTTCTCTCTCTTCATAATGATAATAAAAGTCCCTCAAACTGACTGAGAATGACCCACTTTTTAAAATTCCTAATTTTGCGACCAATCTCTACGGTGACTGTAGGAGGCGCTATTTCCTTCTGTTCACCTCCAATGTATCCCACGTGTTTTTTAGGCTACAAATAAACACGTCTCAAATTTTTTATAAGCTTGGATGAAGTATATATATATATATAAAAATATATCGTTTTCATGTCACATGATCCTGCGACTGTATCGTTTGTTTTGGGGATGTGGAGGGTTTTCAGAGTACCAGTAAAAAACGAACAAACAAAAAGTGGCCTGTATTTCAATGTAACATTTTCTGTTTTAAAATGAATAACTGTCCCTTTTTCCTTTCCTGGTTTCTGATGAGAAAATCTCAAAAGATAATAATTCACTTGGGCAGATTGCTGTTCTTCTTTAAACAACACGGCGTGTTTCAGTGCATCTCTTCAAAGTAATAATAATTCTTGTGAAAATAATTTGATGCACCTCTTGCTTTCTGGTGCATCACAAGACATTCACATGTATAACTAGAAGTATTTCAGCAATACCTTTGAAAAAGTGAATCTCATTCATAAAGTGATATATTACAAGTCTTTATTTCTGTCAACATTGATGGTTACGGTTCACATCAAACCAGGATCTCATGGGAAATCTCATTTGATAATCTCACATAGTGCTGATTGAAAGTCAGTCATGCTTCATTTGTAACAGTGTGCACCGATTGCAGTTTTCTGGCCAATTAATGATTAACAATCTTTAAAAAGCCTGACCTGCCAATTCCAATTTTGGCTGATACCGTGTTTTTTTGTGTGTGTGAAATGTTGCCAAATATAGCAAGAAAGTCGTTGAGTTGGTGACTATTGCTAACTGCAAACATGTACATGACTCGGTGGGCTGGTCTGTCAGTGAAACCTCCCTCACAGCAGAGCAACAGAGGACAGTGGTTGATTTTTAGACCTTTGCTGAGGTCAGCAAGACCGGCAGATGTGATCGGCTTCAGTATCGGCCAATCAACGATCTCCCAAAATGAAGGCAATTGAGGCCGATTTATTGGTACACCCCTTTCAATTAGTAAAGCTTTTTTCTCTTTTGCAGAGCATGGGACTGTGCAGAGCTAAAGTAACCCAGTTCCTGGGGGCCAAACAGTACTCCAAGGCCCCTGACGGAGGATGGGGGTGGGTGGTGGCTGTGGCGTTCTTCCTGGTGGAGATGTTCACATATGGCATCATTAAGAGCTTTGGGATCTTCCTCCAGGACATGATGGAGGAGTTTGGTGAGACCAACAGTCGGGTCTCGTGGATCATTTCCATCTGTGTGTTCATCATGGCCTTTAATAGTAGGTGGCCGGTTCATCTGCCGCGACAGACTGGATGCAGCTCTGAAAAAAACAAAATCTAGCCCATGAGCGGCAATGATATTAAATCACATTTTGTTTGTAACCTGCAGGTCCTCTCTCCTCAGTGATGATGAACCACTTTGGCTTCCAGTTTGTTGTTATGATTGGAGGATTACTAATATCCACTGGCACCATTGCAACCAGCTTTACCAGTTCACTCAATCAGATATACATCACCTATGGAGTAGTGACAGGTATCCATTTGACTTCATCTACACCTATAATGAATTCTCTGAAGCTGTCCTACAGTGATGTGTCTTGGTAAATTAAACAAAAACGCGTTGAACTGTGCAGGTCTGGGCTACAGTCTGACTTTCCTGCCCACTGTGACCATCCTGTCGAAGTACTTCAGCCGTCGGCGCTCTCTGGTCACTGCTCTGGCTTCTACTGGGGAGTCCCTTGCAATGTCTGCCCTAGCTCCAGGTGAGAGCAAAGTCTCATCTGGATCTGATGATTTTTATGCACACATCCCAAGAGTGCTTTGTTGACGTATTTATGCTTTACAGTATATGTATTTTGTTGGGACTTATTCTGTACAGAGAACAGAGAATAATTTAAAAATGAATGACATGATTTAAAAAAAAAAAACCAAAACCCCAAAAAACAAAGAGGATTTGAATTCTCCCCATTCAGTCATTATGTTTTAGAACCACCTTTTGCTGCAATTACAGCTGCAACTTTCTGGGAAATGTCAATACCAGACCTACTCATCTTGAGGCCAACATTTTTTTTTCTAAACTTCTTCAACAAGCTCAGCCAGATTGCTGTTCCAGATTTAGATCATCAATTGGATTTAGGTCTGGACTTCAACTGACCCATTCTGAAACACAAATATGCTTTGATCAAAAGCCATGTCCATGGTAGCTCTGGCTGTATGGTTAAGCTGCAGATGTAGCTTTTATAAAAAATATATATGTTTTTGTACATATATTTGTTAAAACTGTCATCATATTGTGACAGTATAATATATATCATCTCCTCCACCTCCTGGCAAAGAGGCAGCAACAAACACAAAAAAATATACAGTTAAAAAGATGAGAAGCCATAAACAAGAGGTACTTGTCATTATATCGGTCTCAATAACTTTTAATTTGGATGCAAAAACACTGATTCAGTCAGCTGCTGTGAGAGACTAAGAGCGAGGAGTTGGCAGAAATTCCCTCAGAGAGGAAGAGTGGTTGACCCCATAGCTAGGTGTGACGATACCTTGTAGGGGTTATGATTGGTTGATACATGAAACAACATAAGACAAAATGTGTTCATTTTTAAATAAGCTGAGCAATCACACATTTAATTTCATCACTGCATTTCCTTTGCCTTTCAGGCTTTTCTGTGTTAAGAGATAAAATTGGCTGGAGACGCACCATGGCAGTGATCGGAGCTCTGCAAAGCGTCATCATCGTCTGTGGTGTGCTGCTCCGGCCAATCATTATTAAACCCAGAATGCCCCAAAGCCCAAACATTGACACGTCTTCCCCAAAGGAGCTGGAAGCACTCAAGAAACAAGAGAATGTAGACAGTTTGGTTCTTGAGAACTTTGAGACGACTAATGGTGTCCTGTCACTTAAAGACACCTGTACACCAGAGGAGAATACTTCCCTGGACAAAGAGGCAAGGCTAGAGACGACTCCAAACTCTCAGGAAAAAAGTAAAGAACCGGAAACAGAAAAACACAACAAAGATGACGAAAAAACGATGTACCAAGAAGGAGGATGCAACTCAGGCTGCACAAAGCAATCTGCTGCAAATTCTAGACTCCTAGACTTCTCCATCCTCAAAGACTGCAGTTTTATTCTCTACTCTCTGTTTGGACTGTTTGCCACTCTGGGTTTCTTTGCCCCTCCACTCTACATCATCGAGCTGAGCGTGAACCGTGGCGTGGAGCGAGAGCAAGCCACCTACATGCTCTCCATCATGGCCGTGGCTGAAATCTTTGGACGATTCCTCATCGGGTGGGTCCTGTCCCAGAATGTGTTCAAGACAAGGAAGCTCCTGGTACTCCTGATGTGTGTGGTCATGATGACAGTGGACTTAGTGGGATTTACGCTAGTGACAAATTTTTACACTCTGGGTTTGTGCTGTGCTGTGTACGGGTTCTTCATGGGAACCCTGGCATGCACTCACATCCCTATGCTGGCAGAGGACGAGGTGGTGGGTGTGGAGAGGATGTCATCAGCTGCCGGTGTCTATGTGTTCATCCAGAGCTTTGCTGGACTGGGTGGGCCACCACTTGGAGGTAGGAAAGATCTTTTCATAGGTAAACATTTCTAGTGGTATAATATTCTGATGCCTAAGCAAATGTATAGGCCCTTAAAAGTAGAGATGCACCGAGACATTTACTTGCGACACAAAATTGACAATTTGCAGCTTGATTGGTTCTGATCAGCAACTCACTGTTTGGAACCTCATTTAGCAAACACACCTCAAGTAAACACTACCAGAATGCTCAACAACAACAGCTCTCTTGACGTGGATGCTGTTATTTAGTGAAAAAGTGAGAGGAAGCATAGATATGCATGAGAGAACTGAATAAACAAACGACTCAAAAACATCGAACAGTATCGGAGGTTCATGTATTCCATTTGCGCAGCCTGAACAAGTCTGTGATACTTAAGACTTCCAATCATTTCAAATTTGTTTAGACACATGGATTTCTTCTTATTCCATTTTCTCTTAGTATGAAAACAAATATGTCACTGAGGACAGTGAGATCAGTTTCTCAACCCCAAAACGATCTGTGGAGGACCAAATAATATGATGCCATAGTTTTAGATTTGTAGTTTACTGAACTTGTTTCTCTGTGCCCATTCCATGCCTACAGGTGTGCTAGTGGATGTAACTACGGACTATGGAGCGGCATTCTACTCCTGCGCGGTGGGAATGGGACTGAGTGCTGTGTTCCTGGGACTTGTTAGACCTGCTAAAAAAGGGTTGCCCTGCAGGAGGAGAAGCCCGAAACACTCTGCAGTTGAACATGAAAGGAACCCTGGCTACAAGGAGGTGAGAGGAGAGAAGAAACCGGACCAAACTCACACGGCACACGACTGCTCTGAGACAGAAGACAAAGGGAACGTCAGTCAGGAAGGAGTCAAGGAGGTCACAACTCAATACTAAGCTGAAAAAACGCACAAGTAAAAGAACAAATCAAGTGAATGTAAGGGTATAAGGTGAACAGTCCAGGAGGCAGTAAAGAGAAGGTTCAGCACTTATGAGAGGGGAGTAGGCATGGGCTGGTTACTGGTTTCAAGGTATACCGCAATATAAAAAACATCACGGTTTCAAAACCACAAAAATTTTCCGTCATACCATTCTGGCGGTACAAGCGTGTTTTTTTTGTCAGAGATAGAGTGGAGGTCGAATCAAACCGGTCATGTGTAGCTGCACTATCACAATCCGTCCACCTTGTCTAAAAGAACAAAGTCCACTTTATGGAAGTACATCAGCTACCGCAGGAAGACAGATGGCAACTTGGAGGAAGAAGGTTGTCCTATGTGCAAAACTTGCTTACCATACTGTAGCCAAAGGAGGCAAACACGATCGTACATCTAGGAGAGCAATTTGCTAAATTAAAGGTAAAGTTCATGCTGTGGTGAAATGAACGAGCTACCTCTAGTGAAACAAATATCACCGTGTTTGTGATCTAGAAGGAACTTCCAAAAGCAATTTAAGTTGACTATGACTGTAGAGATTATGGCGATAGGCGAATTTGAAATGAAAATAAAGGGCTGTCGCGTGGCGCAGATTTTGGAGCTGCGCCATGTAGACAGAGGCTACCGACCGGGATGTGTTCACCCCACGTTCGTCTCCCATTGTCTTTCTCCCTTTCTCTTTGACCCCTTCCTGTCACATTGCTTTCAAATAAATGCCACTAGTGTAAACAAAATGTCCAGCAATAATAAAAAAAGAAATTCTAGTTAAATTCAAATGGCTGTTCTAAATGTTCTGGCAGCAACGCGTCATGTCAAAGAGGATCAGCCCACAATTCAGCAAACATGCAAGAAGCAAATTGCCTATACATTCACATCAAAGCATGCTAAAGAAATGCTAAATGATACGTCTTAGAGCTGTAATACTAATACCACACCTAGCCTAGCCATCCCAGGCCACTCTGCTCCATTCAAATCTCTGATATGCTCCAGGCTTCCTCCCATTGACTTGGAGTCTGCCAGTAGACTTTCTACTGGGCCAATCAGCATACAAGAGAAGTTGATCTTCTGCGCTGTTTTAGAAATGCACTCTCACTGCAGTTTTTGCAATGGCAGCAGAGGAAGTGAAGGAAGTCTTTCAGTCCATGTTGGCCACACTTTCAAATAATGAATTGACACCAACAGCCGCCTCGTAATTTCCGGAAGCTTCATAGCATCAAACTGGTGCATTACATCATCGTTACGTCACGGCCAAACATTAACGACTTTAGGAAAATTTAAAACCTCAACAGAGTCCACTCCTCTAGGAAGCAATCGTGTCTCAATAGCCGAGCGTTCAGACCCTCTGTACCAAGCTAAGAGTAGAACAAGGGGCTGACGTTTACCCGCCATGTGATACCACGACATGGTGATATTTTTACCTAACATATCATAGTGTCATAATTTCATACCGCCGCATGCCTAGACGGAAGTATCGCTGTGGTGTTTGATCGAAATAGGGAGTTGTACCTTAAATATGATCCAACAACCAGTATTTTTTTTTTACAAGTTTACACGCCAAATATAAAAATTAATGCTTTTTTTGTACTTTGTTCTGTGTTAGTGAAGAGTGTAGAGTGAATGAACAGTGACAGGAGATGTCACACAAAGGTGTGTCCTCAATAAGTCATCAGTGTTGCAGTGTGAAGTTAGTTAGTTTGTCTGGTATCAATCAGGGCCTAACACTGAAGCATTTTACATCAGCTGTTGATCAGTCTAACCACTCCTGGAAAATACTAGAAACTAAAGAGAGCTGCTAACAAAATATACTGCACAGATTTTATTGCAATTAATTGAAAATAAATAAAAAATTCCAAAACCTCAGGAGAATGTAACAAAAAGTATTTTCTTATTTTTTAATCTATTTTTTCTGTATATCAATCATTTGTCATTTTGTACCAAAGATGCATTAAATCGCAATAAAGCAATGATGTGAATTGAACTTCTTAATTAAGCCTTCCAGGCGTATTTTTGTGTCATGAAGCGATGGCTCATGCATTGATCACATCAGTCACTGAAGAGCCTGTATAATGTTAACACATCCATCCATGCAAAATGACCTGCTAATGCTAATCTGAGCATAAACACATCAGATTGCAGTTTGCATTTCAGACTAAAATAAAAATGTGACATTAAGTCCCTTAATTCACAAAGTTTCTTTCTCCTGTTGATTGTTGACAGTCCATCCAAATTCCCTCTTATTTTTAACGTGTCCCATCAGTGTGACACATCTGTCGAATCCTCAGTTTACACAATAAATCAATAAAAATATCTTAATGATCCTCCTGCATGTTTACTCGTGATAACCAGCTGCACTTGTGACCTGACCTTTTCTTCGTGTTTGAGCCAAATGAAGGAGAAGCAATTGGCCTAAAAGATGTCATTTGAGTATTTCACATGTTCATTCATTCATACACCAAGCTGTAGGCAACTTCGGGTTAAGTGTCATGAACAGAACACGCGGAAGCCGCAAGCTTCCAATTGCAAGATCCCAACCCTACCACTGAGCCACAGGAACAACCTTAAGAAGCTTAGACAAAACTCTTCATCAGCTGAATGAAAGCTGGCAGTCACTTCGGCTAACTTATTTCCAGTCTGTCCAAACAGCTGCGGAGCCACAGCCGGGATTCATTGAAGGCTTCGGTGGGTTTGTGAAAACGGACAGCAGAGTGGTGAACAGACGCCCCCTCTGCTTCTGACAGCTGACTCTCGTCATCTTCCATCCAGCAAAGTAAAGCCTGTTGAACACACAGAAAAATTTATTTACAAGAATCAAAGTAAAAATAGTGTGATGATGAATAAACTCTTCCAAAATATGGCAAAATCAAACTGTGAAGAACACAGTAACCATCCATTTATCAATGACTAAATAAATCATTTCTTGTACCTTGCCGGTCATATTTATGGAATCTTCTTGGAAGTACAACCTTATGAGCGGCAATCTTGGCAAAGTTGCTTTAGGGTTTTTTTTTAATGTTTTTTGTGTTCCATTTATTTAACAGAGACAGATGTACAGGAGAAATGGTTTTCAGTATTGTTAATTTTAAAAAAAAAATAAAGTAACAAAATGTGGGACTTGATACCAGTAGAGGAAAATGTTTCTATAAGGTTTACAAAAAGAGAGAGAGAAAAAAGATACTTATAGTTCTGGGACAGTCTCTAATCAGCAGATTAACTGGTTGTATATAGAACAAACTTCCAGAAAACTGCAAAACAGCTGAAACACGGAAATCCTTTAAATCAAGACTACACACCCTGCTTAGAGTTCTGAAATGGAACATAAACCAACATATTTAATGTGTTTTGATGATTTTAACAATGGCACTTGACAAAATGCAATGTTTGTTACTCGTTTTCACAATTATTGTCTGCATGATGTATTTATGTTTTATAAAAACATAAAACCATCATAAACAACAAGGCACTTTGAACTGCCTTGTTGCTGAAACGCCAGGTGAGGTGGTCAGAGTTGGGTGACAAAGTGTCATCTACCAAAGATTCAGGTCAAGGAGAAGAAAGAAAAAAACACTGTAGGCCGTCCTGAATGCTAAGGCTAGGTAACATAGCCACTGACGATGGCAGATAAACGGTTTTCCAGGTACGGGGAGTTGTTTCTCTGCCATTAGCACATATAGCAGTGAAGTTGATTGACAGCGCTAAGACTCGGCCTCTTGTCTCTGATTGGTTGTTTCTGACCTGGAGCGTGTCGTTTCTACACACAACAATAGCAGCTCAGGAAGGAGGTGGAGGAGACAGATTATCTGTCTCATGCTACATTGTCACGACATGGTAACACAAGTATGTGCAAAATAATATTTTTTATAAAAGTTACAATCTGCAGCTTTAAAGCAGGGCAGGGAAAGCTGGGAAATAGATGGAGCTCAAAACAGACCTTGAATTTGAAATAAAAGTTCAAATCCAACATTGTTTTTTAATCCTGTTTTGGATAATGAGGTTTATGCTTCAGGAATTTCTGAAGGAGAAGAGAACAATTTAACAACAAGAAGATCCTTAAAATGTTTATAGAGATAAAAAGAAAGAAAGAAAGAAAGACAATGTTACAAATTGTTACAGATAAACCTTCTTGTGGAGCGGAAATGTGCAGCATTCCGTTAGGGTTCAAAATTCAAGCAGATGCTGAGAAAGATATTTTTTAGGATGTACCAGCTCAGCACAGTGAGGTTAAAATTCAGTCCACCATGTGAACTCAGGCATGTCAGGGGGCAGAACACAGACCTAGATGCTACCAGAAAACCGGCTGACGTAATCAGAGTTTCTAACACCTGCGATACTTAAAACGCCGAGTTACTTTGCACTCATCATCATTACAACATGGAAATGTCTCCTGTACATTGAATAGTTGAGCATACATTAAGCAGAGTGTAGTTTTACCTTGTATCTGTCAGTAATTTTAAATCCAACTGCGACCTGAAGCTTGTGAAGGCAGATCGCACAGAGGTCCAGCGGTCTACGATCCGACTCCTCCAAGTGGTTCGATCCCTGCATGACACAGTTCATCCACTGGCAGTGCTTTATTCCAAACATATGGCCAATCTCATGGGTAATGGTCTGCAGCAGCATGTTACATACACCGTGTCATAGCAAATTCACAAACAGAACTAGTGAGATAAAACCACCTGCACTCGAGAGTTATCTCTAAACATGTTTTAGGCCTTAAAAGGTTGAAGTCATAAAATGTAACTGTCACTTTAGTCTTTGCAATTATTTTCAAAATAGAGTAGTTTTAGAGTACTACTTTTCTGAAATAAAAAAACGCCACCACTGAAAGAGAAAGTGTGACGTTAGGGTCATTGTAGATGAAAGGAAAAACAGGAGTAGTACATTTTTGAAAAGAAAAAAAACCAAACTCAGACATTTTTAGATTAATCTCAGAAATTTGCTAGAAAGAAACTTGGAAATTTATGAGCTTCAAAGGTTAAGAATTTTCAACTTTTGGACATTTCTGAGATTTTGTGTTTCGAATAACTGTTTATGACTGATCTTTTAAATCCTTGGGTGGGGGTCTCAGTTTGATAGGCATCCAGGCACATTCCTCCTCATGCCTCCTTAATGGGCCAATCAGGGGCCGAGTTCAGCTTTCTCAATATGATGTCATCACACAATCGCGTAATGCAACTTTCAGCTTTGTTCTCAGCTGTTCTGCGCTAACTTTTTAATCAACTTGCAAGCATGAAAAATGAATATAACTATCATAAGCCACAAATATGAGTGCAACTAAAAATGGAAATGTGTAAAAATGATTCCATATGCCCTTTAACAACCTTGCAGGATCGAAGCAGCAGAGTGCTGGTGATGGGTGGAGTGTAGTATCCCTGGAACACAGAGAAATCTCCCTGCCTCGGCTGAAGCTTCTTCTTCAGCCTCCCAGCATAATTTCTGGAGTAAAAGTGGTCGTCATATCTGGCAAAGCTGAACACACCCATCCCTGATGGGGGTGGAAATTAAAGTCACACTCTATGCATTTGAGCGCCATCTAGTGGTTGCGGTACATTTTCCTTTATGACAACAAAAAGCTCACCGTCACTGAGAGAAGCCTGACCAAACACAAAGTTCCAGGAGTCCTTTGGGTAGAGGTCAATCATCGTGATTCCAACTATGCAGAAAGCATCTTTTGGTTTTCTTTTCCCCAGATACCGTAACAAGTCACCTTTGTTTCAAAAGGAAACAACAAACAGGTCGTGTCTGAAGGGAAAGCAAAGGCAACTGATATCGTGAAGCAAAGCTTGGATAAAGAAATATGTCTGAGTTACCTGTGAGAATTTGCAGGTTGTGTGAGCTGCTGTTCACCCTAAAGGAGCATCCTGTTTCAGACACACTAACTGCTGGAAGCAACTTAACAGAAAGCCCACAGAAAAAGGCCTGGCAGTAATCTCTGAGCCATTCAACATACTGGTCTGTCTGGAGTCCCTCGTCTCCAAAAGAACCTGCAAACAGACGCACACAGTTTGATATTTCAAAAAATATTTAGCTTAACTGAAACACACCTATAAAAAAAAAAAAAAGTTTTTTTGATGAAAAAAATGTTGGGACTTCAATGAGGTGGTTTCTTGGCCACTTGTTTGTAGAAAACACCACAGTGGCAAAATTGTGTTTTTTCGACATCAGTGGATTTGGAAACACAGCCATTCATTCCATTGGAAATGTGCTCAAAACTTTGTTGATACTCTGATCATGTCGAAAATACACAATTTCACAATTGCAATGTTTCTAATAGGTAAGAAATACAGTTTGAATCACGTAAACAAGTTTGTCCCCATGATGTCATTAAAAAAAACGCGCCTTGGCTTCAACCTTCTAGCACTTCCTGTCATCTTCATCACTGTTTTCCAACAGTAGTAACAACCTGCTGTTGATCACTTGGCTCGTGTGAAAGATGTGCTTCCATTGCAGTTTTGTGAAATATGCTGATGTTAACATGGCCTCAGCAGAAAAACTTTTTTATCGAACATTAGTTTTTTTTTCTAAATTAGCCTCCTTTTATTAAGCACATTTATTTCAGTAATTTCAATTTGCGCAATTTTATGGTCTTTGGAAGCGCAGCTGGGGTTTTGTAAAATAATACATCAAATTTGCAATACCCCTTGAATTTTTTGACAATCTTCAACCTTCCAAGAAAAACGCATTTTACAAGAAATTAGAAAAGTTCAAGTCACATGTAGCACAAGCTCACTCACCGATAGTTTGTATGTAAATAGTGTTGTGGCTTGAGTCAGGCGTCTTGCGGTGAGGGTCTCTATAGAAAGCCTCAAAGTCTTGAGGTTCCTCAGGATGAGCAACGATCCAGTCCGAGTCAGAGTGAAGAGTGATGGGCTGGAAGAGAGACCCTCGCTTCCCAGGGTGCAGTCCTCCCTCCAGAAAGCGTCTTTCTCCTTCTGTGTAGTCGCCGTATAATTTAGCCAAAGCCGGTAATTTAGACACTAAAGCCCTGCAGAGCTTCTCCTCAGAATGCTGGACCACGTTCATCTGTGGGATGGGGGAGAGAGATAGAATGAATTTATATCAGAATAATAAAAACAAACTTTTACTGCAGCTAAACCTAGCATAGTGTATCAGTGATTCCTCCCCTCAACCCTGTTGCTTGTCTTTAAAGAAAACTGCTTCACTAACACTTCTAAAAACTGGTAAAAAAGACAAACTGAAGAGTTAAAGACACTGGAACAGAATTGCTTTTGCTGTATGCTATTAATAATTCAGCAGGGAGGTTGAAGATAAACAAAAGTCCATTTTTTGGCAGGCACCTTTTGCCTTTATAATAGAAACAATTATTCAATTTATGAATGTTCTCTATTTTTAAGGAATCTCAGCAGCTGGATTGCTCCAAACATTTGAGCTAACCAACCACAGATATACACTGATGTATGTTGACCCAGGTTCTTCTCACTTTTTATAAATTTCTTTACATATTCATTAATGTTATGATCAGGGCTTTGTGCGCACTCTATATTCTACGTCCTTAATTAATGACACTCACTGTATCTTTACAGTATGTTGCTTGTATTTCTCATCACTACAGGAAGGATCTCTGGCAGCAGTCAGTCTAGCAATGAACCTAGAAAGCCTCAGAGTAAAGAGACAGCTTGGTGTATAACTGCCATGACATAACACCTTTAAATTTGAACAGCAGAAACGATATTCCACAGTAACGTATCCTAGATGACACCGTCAGCTGTTAGCAAGCACTGCTAATCCACCTCATTTGCTTATGCTGCTCCTCTGTATGGTTAGAAAGCTGGGCAGAAAGACGCTGGAGTCAGAGAAGGTTTGAACTTCCTTCCCCTCTCTCTTCATAATATTATGTCTGATTTGTTTATGAAAATTGACAGGTACAACAGAGTTCGTTCAGTTGCACAGCTGTTTCTGACTGAGTTAATGGCTGTACATCAAACTACACCTGACTCAACTCCCTACATCGCTGCTACTGGCTCAGGTCTACTCACAATAGTTAGTACTGTTTTTATGGAAAAGTGTGGTGTGATAGAAATTCATTTACTTTTGGTAAAAATTCATTTACTTTCTCAGTGAAGGTTTATGTATTTAACATTTCTTTACACCTGTACACAACTTTTACACAGTAATGCGTATGCTTAAAAAGCTACATACATGCGCTATAGCTAATTTCACTGTAAAGGTATATATATACCAAGAATGTGTGTTTAAGTCTTTTCAAGAGAGAGAGACAGAGAAACACAAAACTAACGGACAAAGCAGAACTCCTGACCTGAGCCAGAAAACCTGAGACGTCCGGAAGGCTGATGCAGCCCTGAACCCGACCGGAACCTCAGAACAGTTCCTCCAATGGGCAGACCCGCCGGTTCTGTCACTGAGCTGCAGGAATCCCAAAGGAAAATCACTTCTGAAGGGAAGAGATTAAACACACACACACTAAGTGGCTATTGAAGCACAATTGAACCCAACATGGACGATGGGTTTCTGCTTCTGTTTGTGCACAGAGAACCAACACTCTGTTAGAAACATTTGAACTTTATTATTTTTTCTAAAATTGATCATTGAGAGGAGCAGGATGGACCATCACACACAAGTTTGTATTTATGGGATCACTCTTGAATGAACAAGTTTAGCATTAGCTAGCATAGTCAGTTTACTGCAAACTAAATATAATTTTACAGATGAATGTAAGTTTATTGCAGCAGAGGCTGAAATAAACATTAAATCAAAGACGCCTGCCGGTTCTCCGCACTCAGAATAATGTCAGAAATTAAATTAATTCATTGCTTCTTTTTAAAAACATTGTCACAATACATTTTGAATGATTACACGACTGAATGTTAGGATATTTTTTATTATTATTTATTTTTTAAAATATTACAGGTAATTTGTTAAAGGCTGCACAGTTAGCCATATCAGTGTCATGCCTTATTGATCACATTTATGTGTACTTATAATGTATCATTTGTGTTTGACTGGAATAAATAAATATATTTAAAAAGTTCAGTCCATGTTGGTTCTGATCCAAAACCTCCATCCAGTATAAATGATGTTTCTTTACTTTGTATTGGCTTCCATTCATTTGCATTTCTGAAACTCTGACCTCTACCCTGAGCCTGACCCCTAAGACAAAGCAGATTTATTTCTACAGCACATTTTCAGCAGCAAGGCAACTCAGGAGGAGAAACAACAACAAACCAGCAACGTGAACTCAGATAAACGTTGGGTTGCTGTGGCGATGTAAGAGGAAAAAGAATAAAGATAAAACCCCAGATGTCTGCCTTTACACATCCAGAATGAGAGAGAGCATGTCTGGTTCTGGGGATCACAGTAAATTGACCTCAACCCTTTGAAAAAGTTATAGAAAGCACTTAAAGTCAGGTTTGTGCCAATAAACTATTGGAATCGTTATTTTTCCACTTGCAAAAGAATCAAAATCTAATGAAAGTAGAAGAAATTTATAGGGGAGGGGGGGGGAGTAACAGTTATTTTAGTAATTAATTATTCCGATTAAGCATATAAAAGAAATTGCCACATTCTCCAGATTTTTCATATTTCCCTTAACTGAACCTACCTAATACTATGCTTGTTTTTAGCATATCGCTAGCCTAAGCTAATTGAGTGAAGTTCCCTCTGTTGGCTGGGTAGTGCCCAATTTAACAACATAATGAAACGTTTCCTTTCTTCTTCTTCTTGATTCTAATTGGCGGGTGGCAAAAAGTGTTTGGTATGCATTACCGCCACCAGCTTTCCTTTTTGAAATAGTAGTTTCTGTGTAGGTAGAAAATAGCTGTAAACAGGAGCTAGCAAAAGCTCACCCTGGTATTAACGTCCAGCTTCTTCTTCTTCTTCTTCTTCTTTAGATTTTAACGGCAGCTTGCATCCATTTTTGTTGCACCACTGCCATCTCATGGATCCTAATTTCTATACCTCAAATTCTCCTAATGAGCCCAGTATTATAACGTCCAGCTGTACCTGATGACGCAATGTAAACACAGAGGCGGAGTCTTAATCAGGCTGAAGTTCGCATCAATCTTGTAGGGTCAAGTCCGAAACTTCACTAAAGGGCTATTCCGCTCATTTAATACTGAAATACAAAGAATCGCCATACGTGACCTGGATTGTTTTGAATTGAGTACAGATTATGTACGACACAGTTTGTGATTTTTATGAAGACTCAAAAACTAGACATTCTAATGTTTTTGTTTTCCCAAATTGGAAAAAAAAAAAATCCGTAAATCACAAACTATTTAATATGTAATAAGTATAAAATACAATATATTTTTTTTCTTTTTTACCCATTCTATAAGAGTTTGAACTACATCGGATAATGGTCGTTGAACGGAGCGGAATATTCCTTTAGTCAAGTTCTGAATATGATGCCAACTTCATCGTCTGAGAGAAGCGGCTCTCTGAAGCGGTATTACTAAACAACTTCCTGGTGCCTGGAAATTAGAAGTTTAATATCTTCCTAATTTATCTGTTGTTGTGTTTCATGGAACCACCGCGAGCCTCGTGTAGCAGCTCGACGCCATAAACGGTGTGAATACGAAAGCGGAAGAAGTGTTTGGCTAAAGTAGTTAGCTGCGGGTCGGTTCGCTCCCTTCTCGCCGTCATGCCTTGAGTTCCCCGAGATTACGCTGAGTGAACGAGAACACGCAGCAGTAGGTTCTGTGGGTTCGCTCAGAGAACACGTCGTAGAACCGAGGAGAGCCGGACTACCCAGTGCGGGGGCTGGTGTGTTAGCTGTACCGAGTCGGCTCCACTCCCCGAGGCTCTCCGGTGAGATTTACACTGAGTGCCACCGAGAAATGCTCGTAAAACTAAGCCGCTGTCAAAGCCTCTGAGGGAGACTTCACAACTCGGTGCCAAATATCATCCGTGTCAGGCTGCAGAAATGCTGACTGGTAACAGGTAACGGAACGAGTGTCGTCATTTACTGCATTTTATTGAAATGTCATAGTTTCCTCTGGCTCTTGTTAAAGACAAAGTGTTCAGATGTGGAACATATGAGATGTGTGGCTCTATTTTTGGTTCTTCTTCCTGCCTCTCCCTGCCCTGCAGTTCCCCCTGTCACACGCTCTTGTCCGGTTTCTGCACAGGAAGCGACGCCGTAGCGGTGAGAGCGCTGAAGATCAGCAGCTGAACCCGCAGCCCAAGAGGTCAGGAGGGGGTCCCTGCCTGCTGGTGTCGGACCTGGACTCGGAGGTTAGCTCTGCTCTTCACAGGTTCTTTCTCATTCTGCAGAAAGTACTGATATCTTTTGAGTGTTTCCATATTTCGCGAAGGCATGCATGATTTTCACAGATAAAAAGTCATAATTTGTATTCAGCCAGCGTCAGTCAATGTTTTAAACCAAGAGTGTTCAGAGTGGAGCCCAGGGCCATCCAAGAATAAATTCAATAAATTAGGACAAAACTTTCCCACTTAAATTCAAATCTACTTACAAAAATGTTAGACTCAATACAAAGTCATCATCTTTTCCAAGTTTTCTGGTTTCATGGTAACTTCTGCTCACTGACTTTACTCTAAAATCCACCTTGGTGCTGTCAAATCTGTTTCTATAACTGCTTTATTAAAACTTTTTTAAATACAGCAAGTGTTTTCAAGAGAACTGTGATCTAGACCCAGTTTTTGCTTTTTTTTGTTCAGTATAAACAGAGTATTTTTGTCATTTTTCCTCAACTGAGCCCAGAATGATGAGCAAACTGCCTTTCATGGAAAACGTAAAACAAATCTGAGGTTTGGGATTCATGATCCCATTCCTACCTACTTTTATTTGTTTCCTTTAAATAGTTCATACTTGGTTTTTTGAGAAGCAAAAATAAAATCACAGCAACACTTTGAGTGATAATTAGTTTTCATATAGATCCCAAAGTACAGTTTTGCAGAACCCCATTTTACCTGTTGTTTGCGATTGTCATCTGTTTGGACAATATCACTTTATCAAGTCTTTTCAAACTACAGACTACAAAGTACGTAGTTAAAGTATGTATGATTTGTGCTGATATTGTATTGGTATTGGCCAATACTTAAAATTGCCACGTCGATATCGTATCGGTAGTGGAAACATTTTATCAGGAGAGCCCACCTGAAGACCAGTGGTTGCTAAGTTGTCACATTTTTTGCATTAAAAACATTGGAAACCATTTATCATTTTCCTTCCATTTCACAAATATTCATTATTTTTTATGTTCATCACATAAAATCCCAATGAAATCCATTTAATCATTGTTTTAAGATGGTGTGTGAATACTTTATCAAGGCACTGTGAATGTAATAAGTGTCCTTGTCAGTAGAAACGGTGGACATTTAGAAACGTGTAGTTCTGCTTCTCCCAGGAACTGCACCACTCTCTGCTAGAGCTGAGAATATTTTATTTAAAGCCCCGCATCTCCTCCTGCTCTCCCTCCTCTCTGTGTGCCTCTGCAGTCCTCCAGCAGCGACAGCAGCAACGGAACCAGCAGTCCAGAAAGGGCAGCTGAGGCCAGCGCCGGGCCGAGCGCGCGCCACCAGAAGAACTGCGGCAGACCGGAGCGTGAAGACTCGGCTGGCTCCTGGCAGCGCCGTCTCCATGGCCACGGGCAGAGCGCCTCCTACGACCACATCAACAGAGTCCTGCGGGAGGCGCACTTCAGCAGCCTGCAGACCAGAGGGTGGCTGGGCTCGACGTGACCTTTGACCTCTTCTGTTGTGTTATTTAGTGTTGACGCCGTCACAGCATCCTGGCGCGGGGTGTCGGGGGTGGAGTCTGGTGTGTGTATGTGTGTGTGTCTGAGTGGGAGGTTAGGAGAGTCGATGAGCCGCTCAGCTCATCTTATCATTGGTTGAGACCATAAGCACATCTTCGACGACGTATTAATATCGTAGTTAGGGAAAAAAAGGGAACAGTAAATTTCCGCCAAAAAAAAATCAGAAATTTTTAATCTCTTTTTTTTTCTTCTAGAAATAAACAAATGAATTTCTGATTTTGGGAAGTCGAAAATTTGCTAGAAAAATCTCTGAAATTTTCAGGGTAATCTCAGAAACTTGGGAGTTTTCAGTTTCAAAAATCGAAAACTTTCCAACTTTTGAAACTCAGAAATGGCCCTGATATGTCGTACACATCCGCCTTTCCATGGCCTAGCCACTGTGTCTTTTTTTTTTTTCTCGTGCTGTGTTGATGTGTGTGTGTGAGTGTTTGTACGCACCTTGTGCACTTTATTAAGAAGTATCATTCTTTTTACATGCGTGCGTTGGTGCATGGACATTCTTCATTGGTGCTAATAACAACAGAAGTGTGACGATGATCCAAAGTGCTTGTGAATTGAAATAAAGGTATGCACTTTACTCCAGTTGGCTGCCTGTTTCTAATTTTCGTGGCATAATTTAGTAACAGCATGGTATCGACATGCATAGCCTATCGTGATCTAAAAGTGTTTATTTAAAACAAAAGTTTTTGTTAAAAAAATAACAGAACATTGAAAATTGGTTAAATATTACAGTTTAATAGACACTCAAGAAAAATAGTGTTTTATTTTAACGTCAACGATACATGTCTTCAAACCAAGACCTCCTCACCTTTGCTTAATTCTTTTTTTTTTTATATATCCCCTCCAGGGGGTCTTTTTGTGGGCTCTAGAGTCCCCTTTTTTTTAAAAGCATCCATTTTTAAACCTTGAATGTAGTAACTACAACGTGCTATGCTAAGCTAATTGTTAAGCTAAAACCTCATTTCAAATCTGATGTGACATTTGGGTGTTTGACACAAAAGGGCACACAATTATTTAAAGCAACCTGAAAGAACTTTATTTCAAGCATCACGGCTCATTTTTTATGCGTTCCTCTTAAATATTTAAGTTAAGAGTTTGTCTTGAGCAGCAACAAATAAGCATTTATGAAGCGGTTGTGCTGTAGCAAAAGTACAGCATGTTTTATTGTTCAGCAGCATGGTTTGTATTCACTGAAGCAGTTTATTTTTTTACATAAAGTTGTACTGCACTTTACTGTAGTCTGTAAATGTAACGTGACATTTGAAGAGACTGCAGATGCTTCAAACACTCAGAACCCCAAATATAAAAAATAATCCATTCAACTTTAAATCATGCACATTACAACCTTTCAACTACAATTATCCAGACATTTTCCTCATGTAAAGAAAAATTAACACCCACATAACAACTTAGTAACAAAACATATGGAAGACTAATTTCATTCCAAGGTTTGAAGTTAAAGGAAAAGCATCTGTAGTGCAAATCACAAATAGGAGGTTCCCTTAAAGGTTCACAACATGCACCAGAGGTGTTGGTTGTTACTTTAAAAAAAAACACAAAAAGAATCCTGAGATAAAGCAACCATGAGCTGAAAAACAATCTTTGTTCTCTGAATCTCTGATTCTGTGCCTACTGCCTTTCAACATTGTAAGGCATGTTGATATCCCGTTATTTCATACAACCCCAGCTGTTATAATACTTCACAGAAAATAAACCTAAGGCATCGAAGTTTGCAAACCCTCAGCCCCCCGTCAGGACAGACATGCTTCTCTGTAGTTTTCCAAGTCCGACTCTTGACTGAGTTTGTTGTTGAAAGCAGCAAACAGACAAAAAAAAAAGTTAATCTAACAGGGACACTGTTCAGGCATAATAATATGACCCTTGTCAAGTAGTGTGTTCATCAGCCACAACCAGTTAAGACATGGACTCAACTTAGGGTGTGCTTTGGTGTCTGGCACCAAGATCCTTTAAAGAGCAGGTGTCAAACTCTGGTCCTCAAGGGCTTTTAGACTCTGCTTCAAACCACCTGAACTCACATTTTTAGGTCACTTTGAACAACTTGACTTCATACAGAGGATGTAGTTTAGCTATTGACTCAGGTGTGTTGGACAGGGGACACATTTAAAAGGTGAAGGATGCTGGCCCTTGAGGACTTGACTATAAAGGCCTCAAAGGGACTTTGAGCCGGAAATCCTTTGAATCGTTGACGATGTGAAACAAATTACGATAGTTTTCCCACAGTTATCAAAAAGAATAAGATATTTTAAAAATATGGACACAAATAAAGGCTCTAGAGTCAGTCCTGCTAGAACAGAAGACACTTCCACATATGGATCCTGAAAAACGCCTGTTCCAGCATCATCTTGATGCTTTTTACTCAACATGGTTGCTGACTAAAATGGGTTAATCCTGACAGAAATGGACAGAACTCAGTTCATGCTATTCCTACAAGCAAACAGCCCGATCGATAAGGCATCTGTAGGTGTTGTTTGTGAGGTCAAGCTTTTTAAAGATTGGTGATTGGCCAGAAAGGTGCAATTAAAAAACCATATTGGTGGTCATAATGTTATGCCTGACTGGTTGCACGTGGGGTAAAGTTGTAAGTGGTTAAAATAAAAAATAAGTTAAAATAACCCTTTCTGAAAGGCTATATATTTGACATCAGCATAGAACAGAAGTGTAGCAGGTAGTCAAGAGTTGAGAAAGGAGAAAACGGACACCGGTTCTGGATCCGATGAGACCGGACTGCAGCCTGAAGGTTCCTCCTCTCTGTCTTCAATCCAAACCACGGAGGAGTTCTGTGAACATTCAGCGTCAAGTCCGCTCTCGTCTGTGTTGTCGGACTCTGCGTGCGGGACGCCTCGTCCGCACGGCGCCGCCCCCCTGGTCACCAGCTCCATCCCACTAAACAGACTCAGGCTGCTCTGATTGGCCGGCACACTCTCAGGTTCAGAGGTAAGACAGGGACTTTCTTTGTCGGTAAGCTCTGGGTCTCCAGCAGTCCTAACTGACTCGACCTTATTGCCGGCCAGATCGTCCATTTGCTCTAACGTCGAGCCTCTCCAACTCTCATCCAGACTGGAAGACGAAGACGGGAGATTTTGCGGTTGGATGATGCTGGACGAGAGCTCAGACTCATTAGGTCCAGAGAAGGTGTCGGCCGAGTTTGTTGCTTCTGAGCTCTCCAAGTGTGCAGAGGGGTGACACTGATTAGGCGTTGCCTGATGGCTGCTCTGCGCCGCGTTTTGTCTGGTGGCGTGTAGCGGTCCGCCCATCAGAGCCTCAAACTGTCGCAGTATCTGGAGAGAGACGATAAGCATTCCACCTAATCTCAAACCCTGTTGACCTCTCAGCCCTTCCCTTCCCCGTCTTCCTCTCTTACCTTGGTAGCCTTGTTGGCCACCGGTCCTGGAGGGCCCTCACTGAGCTGGCAGAGTCTGAGCTGAGTCGCTCTGAATATTTGCTCCAGAGCAAGAAGGTCGGAGGTCATGAGGCAGGTGACCGCACACAGAGCCCGCTGCGGGGTTAGAGGACCACAGGTTCACAGGAAGAACAACTCCACACAGCAGACAGGAGGCTTGTCAGAAGGAGTGCACCGATCTTTAAATAGTCTGACTTGCTCATTCCGATTTTGGAATTGCAATGAATTGTTTTTGGTCTGAAAAGTCACTAAGTTGGTATCAGTGGGATGTCACCACCCTGATTAAATACCATGACCAGGGAGCCTTCAAAACGTGTCTGAACACTACAAACTATATCTGTTAACTACGTCACTGCCGTTCAAATCCAACATACGTTAACATTAGGGGCGTTTTCACAAGCTTGAACTAAAAATGGATCCAACTTAACCTTCGTTAGGTACATTTATTTCACCTTTTCTCTCCCTGTGCTTCGGACGATCGCCTCTAGTTTTTCTTCACTCTGAGAGCAACGCAGCGTGCAGTAGGTAACTTTGCAGCCAGACAGGCAAGAGCCGACAGGGTTGGTTTTTGAAAAATAAAGTAACTTTTAACGCTTCATAATATTTAAATTCTTGGCAGCTTTTATTTTACGCCACCATCAGTTACATGTAGAAGAAACCCTGGATTTGATTGGTAGATTAAATCGGTTTCTCAAGTATCAACCCGTCGCCGATCTCCTAAAATGAAGGAAATCGGCCCCGATTTATCGGTGCACCCCCTGCCTCTGTGAGGTGTTTCTATTACCATCTTAACTGTGTACGATAGGTCTTGAAGCTTGCTTGAGAGCAACTCCACCACAACTTCACAATTAAGAGTAGAACACCTGAGAAGGACGGAAAGAGACATTAGCGTAGACGACACAAAGCAGAGAGAGAGAGAGAGAGCAGCTTGAAGAAGAAGAGAAGCACAGACTCTTTCAGGAAGTGTTGATTCTCCTCTCTGGTCAGGAAAACTTTGGATCCTTCGGTCAGTCTGCTGATCAAAGCCATCTCCTGACCACAGTCCCCCAGCTGCAGCGCTTCAGTCCTACATGTGGAGAGCAAGGCTTTTACAGAGCAATGAACTACTATGCAATGCTAATATCTTATTGGTTTGGTTCAGCTATAGTCCAGGCATTTTGGGTCTCATGATCTATCTGAGCAAAAGCCAGATCACCCGGGCAACCAGAGCAGAGGCTGTTCTGTGCCAGTTCCAAGAAGAACCACGCAAGAAGCTGAAGAGGCGAGAATGACGCGGCTCCCCTGGTAGATCTGTGTCCAGAAAACATGACTTCAGTTTTGTTCTCATTCAAATTCAGAACATTTTGAAGTGGACAAGCCGGCTAAAGACGAGCTGGACACAGAGAGCTTCAGTGGGGGAAAAAAAGCATGAAAGCCACTGGAATAAAAAGAAGTCTTATGTTACTGAACAAAAGAAATGAGTTATTATTCCCAAAATATTCAGAGAAATTAAAGTGTTTGAGTCATTAGATTTCAAATGGGGATGATCGACAGGGACTTAGCATTTTATCATTATAGTTTGAAGTACTAGTGTGATAATGACAAAAGTGATACAAAAGATTTTCAGGTAACTGCATGGCGAAACAGTCATAGCGCCATGTTGAAAAACATTCACATGTGATATAATTGGGACGGCACTTACTTAACCATGATTTATGTCACTAAAATGATTAAATGAAACGTCATTTAATCATATTTTCAAATTTACTGATATTTATTGATGCTCTGGTGAAAAAAAATAACAGGGGAGAAAAGAATAAAATTAACATTTTAGTCCATTTTTTTAACGCTAATTGAAATTTATGGTGACAATTTTAAATCAAAATTTTTCACAATAAATTATAAACAAAATGATAAAAAGCACATTTTTGTAAATTTCACTTTCAGATGGAGGACTTAAGAGACTTGAATGCGCACAATGCACAGACATCAAAAGTGACAGTGTAAGATTTCATACTTTATTATTTATTTAATTATTTTATATTATATTTAGAATTCCTAAGTGCCCTTTCTGAACCATTTGAAAGTTTTGTTTCAGTTTATTTTTTGAATGTTTCACCAAGGTGACCTACCCACTAATTTTATCAGTTTCAGTATCTTATTTATTTATTTTACATTGGTTGTTCTCCTCCTAATTGCACTGTTGGAACAAATTAAAGTTGTTTTTACATGTTTGTTAGCTTGTAAAGTTATTGCTGTATTTCAGTGTGCTGTACTGGGACAGAGTTAGCAAATGAATTAGTAATCAAGTACATTTATGTCTGTTTAAAAAAAGAAACGTTTTAAGTCAATTTCATGTTTTTCTGTACCAGATTAGCATCGGCCGATACTAAACCAATAACTTCGGTATTGGAAGTGAAAGAAGTGGATCGGTGCGTATCTAGTATCAGCCGACAGTGGAGGTTCAGGCTTGTCTTGAGCAAGTTTACACAAAAAAAATCCCAGCTTTTCATAGTTTATAACAAAAAAACCCTCCTAAACGTGGTTAAACAATGAAAACAGATGTGTGTGCTTCTCCCTAGTTTTGTCTCCACTGGGTCTGGATTTGATCCTGTCTTTTGGTTAAATCAACACAGACGACGGAATCAAATGTGACCAAATATAGTTAGATGAGTTCTGCCGAGGCGGAGACACATATTCACTCCATATGTAGAACTCAGTTACAACATGTCCAGCTAACGGACTTTAACAGCAGCTACTGACCGTTCAGAGGGGTCCCCGTTACTCTCTCTGCTGGCTCCTGATTGGCTCCTGCTGCCAGCTGACTTGCTGCCAGCAGAAGCTGTGCTGTTGGCGGCCATGTCCTGTGAGGAGTTGTGAGAGGAGCCGTTGCTGCTGTCCGTCTCTTCCCAGCCGCCCCCCACCTGGCCCGGGCATCGCTGGCTGGCTGTGGCGGTGAAGGGACACACAGAGAAGGGATTTATTTATCTTTACGTTACCATGGCGCCAGGGCTGCATCGGCTCAGAAGAAGTAGAAAGTTGGTTTATCGTCTAAGCTGCTACCCTGGTTCACAGGTTGGGACTTTGACTGGGTCATTCTAACACATGAATATGCTGTATGTTCAGGGTCGTTGTCCACATCGCAATTATTCACCATGACAACAGAAACAAAAACACAGAGAGGCTGAAGGAGTAATAATTTAACTAACAACACAAATGTCTCGCCTTTTGGTCTGCGAGTGGGCAGGTTATAAGCGCATGCTGCCACGGCGACCTCTATGGGTGCGGACGGCGCCACGACTGCCCGGTAGTGGTTCTCATGCAAACGGATGCCCTGGTGCTCGGTGGGAGGAAGGACGGCGCTGGCCACCACCTCCGCAGCCTTCTGGATCTTATCCAGCAGGGTGTCGCTGCCTATACGCACACACACACACGCCCACGCACACACACGCACACACACAGAGACACAGCTTCATCATGGAGAACTTTCCACAGACTGAACAACAAACCGCAGTCCCTCACCTGTCCCCTGCTTCCCCGGACTGTACCCGAATCCCTGCAACCCCGACCTTTGGGAGCCTGCTGACCCCATTCCTGAACGGAAACAAACACACTGACGAGTGATTGTTTCCGAGGTGAAACATCACAAAGCTCTTTTTTTAAATAGCACATATACTAACCCACAGATGCTGGGCCTGTGGTGGGAGGAGCGATGCTGTCTTTGGTGGAAACTGCATCCGTAAAAAGTAAACGGGCCACTTCCTGTAAAGAAAACAGTTCAAACTTACAGTTACTGGAATCAGAATCCCTTTATTGTGAAAGAAAGCACAAAGACATTTAAAAACAGCAGCTCTGGAAGGCAGTGCAAATACATAAACAAATGAATACATAAATATATTTAAATGAGCAGTATTATGTATTTTATCAAGTACCTATGTTACCTTCAGTTGTTATAAAAATAATGCATTTCAAATTTAACTTCGTAATTTAACGCCTTTAAATTGGGCCTCTGTCTCTTTAAAAACTTGTTCTTCCTGAAACTCCGCCTTCAGGAAGTCGTCACAACATGGCTCCTCTATTAACCCTTTAATCATGTTTCTACCAGTGTTTCACTGAGATGTAGCTCCTATAATGAGATCAGTTGATATGCAGTTCCACCAGCTGTTTGCTAATTGCTGCTGGCTAGTCTGAAGGATCTGAGTGGGACGCTCCATCATCTGACTGTAACCATGGTAACAGTCAGATGATATCCTGCGGCTCACCTGTGCTGCACTCCTCACTTTCTGGTACAGCGCCGTGCCGTGGACGGGATCTGGAGCGCCGCTGTAAACTGAAAGGCAAGTTTACAGAACGTGAACAACCTGCTGCGGTTCAGGAAGTACGTGGAGCCCGAAGCTCCTGAAAGCATCGAGGGGCGGGGCTCACTCGACGCCTGCTGGATGAAGGTGGAGTTCCTTCTGAGCTCCGTGAGGAAGTGCTTTGAGCCGTGTCCGCACAGATGGATGAAGATCTTCAGCACCTGGCCGGGGGAGAGGAGAGGCATCAGGAACTGAGAGGACAGGAAGGCGCGGCTGGCGCCGGTCGCTCTCACCTTCAGCTTGACGTGACACGACTCCACCTGAAGCCTCTCCAGGAGATATTCCAGCAAACACTGGCCATAACCAGACGACTCGTGGCAGATTTCTGACAGCGGGGTTAAAGGTCAAAGGTTTGTTTCGATAAAGAGCAGCACCCTCTACATGAGCAGGGCTTGAAAATAATCTAAAACATCAAACATAACATTTCGTCAAAGAGCTTTTCTAGAAAAAAAAACATCTGGAAAGTGTGGCAGGCATTTGTATTCTTTACGTAGATTACATGAAATCTAGGGCTGGACAATAAATCAATAACATATATTGTGGTAGAACCATGATCAATATCAACAGATATTGATAGAATATTCAATTATTTCACTGAACTCCAGTTCAGATCTGCACAGCCTTCTGGGGCATGTAGGCAGAGATAAGGCTTTAGTTGCTCCACCTCTCACATTAACTTACTCACTCTTTGGTTACCTAGCAACAACCCGTCGTGTAACTTGCGCAGCAGCAGCTTAATGTTTTGCCACCGTGCCTCATAACTGCGTAGAATAAAAAAACAACGGAGAAAATTGGATAAAAAAATGAAAGGTCACGCCACCAGCTTGGCAGTGTATCAGATATTTAAAACAAAGTACTAATCAATAATTGTGGATATTGACTGATATGAAACTGATATGAAAAAAGTGATAAGTTCAGCTGTATAATCCAGTCCTACCAAAATCATTTTCTATTTTATTAAACACTGTACTGAAATATAAAAAAAACAACAACAAAAAAAAAAAACAGTGTCCTGTGGACAAGGGGTGACCAATGTGTGGCCAGCGGGCAAATTATGGGGCCAAACATTTCAGTGAAAACTGCTCAATTTATCATCATAATGTGAAAAGAGGATGAATTAATAAAGACGCAGCAAAGAGGCCACCAGCTGTAGAGGAGCTGCAGAGACAAACGCATCAGATGGGAGAATCTGTCAGTTAAGTTAATAAGAGTGGCAGAATGAGATTCGTTGTTGGAAGAAAGCAACCGTTAACAGTTAGCCACAAAACATGTAAGAAACAGAATGCATTCTGGTCAAATGGGACCAAAACGGACTTTTCTGGCCGTCATGCAAAAACACTTTGCAGTTGTAAAACTGCATAATGGTGAAACCATGGTGATGGCAGCATCTTCCTATACTATTATTCTGAAAAGACAGGAAAGAATTGTTCTGACTTTAATTTGTAAAAAAGGAAAAAAAAAAAACAGAGATGTAATATTATTTTTAATGTTGGTCGTTAACATAAAATCCCCTCCAAAACATATCCATAGAAGTTTGGGGTGTCACTATGATGCCGCTGTATGTGCAACGGCTCAAAGGGACTGAATACTTTTACGCTGAGTGGAACCGTGTAGAAACTGAAGGCTCTGAGATCTTAAAAAAAAAAAAAAAAAAAACTGCAGGAACCCAACAGCCAAACAAGGATACTTCCAATCTCCTGGAAAAGGTAGCCAGGACAGGGAGCTTCATCATCTGCTGTTGCCTTCATCAAGGTGGGGATCTGAAATTATTATTATTAGGATTTTAACACACAGGAGCCAGAAAAGTCATTAATAGTGATATATATATAATAACACAGTGACTTTCCGCTCTAACAGAATAAGATATGTCAAGATAAACTTGTTTATTTAGGTGTTTAGCTTGAATGCTAGCAATAAGAAGCAACAAGCAGGATAAAGGATTAAAGGAGAGCAAGCTAGCACTAGCTCCTACTTGTCATCTTCCTCTAGCGTGTTAGCTGCTCGGTCATCATTCAACACAAGTTGAATTCACTTACTTTCTGCAGGAAAGATAAACGTTCCATAAATGCTGCCATGATTTAGCAGTCCTAGCTGCGTGTCACTCATTTTCCGGCTAAACTGGGAAGGCGGGGTCAACATTGACAGCTAGCCAATCAGAAGGCAGTAAATAGAATACTTCACGTCTATTCTCAGCGTGGGAATCAGCGAATCAGGTAGAAAGAAAAGCTCCGGGCCCATGACGTTTTCACAGGCGTCACTTTGACTGACAGCTCTGTCAGCCAATCAGACTTAGAGTATCAGGCGGACTTTTTTCCTTCATGTGACAGAGATTGGAACATGAAGAGACAGTAGAACATGTTTTATTGTTATGTCCAAAGTACTCCGAGGAGAGAAGGAAATTAGAATATAGGCTTCTAAAGAATAAGTTACAGTTAAAAATTCCAGATATTTTGGGATATTCCTCTTCCTCTGAATATTTATGTTATTTCATAAAATTTCTTAAGAAAACTAAACTGATAGAAAGGATTTGGTGGTTTTTTTTTTTTTTTTTTAAGTTGCGTCCTGATCCACACTCCATACCAGTAGGTGGCGGTAATGCACACCATTAAGTTGCTTGCCAACCGCCATTAAAAACAAAAAGAAGAAGAAGAAGAAGAAGACGAAGATTGGAACATGGCGCTGTCCATGGCTGGCACGAATACACTATCTACTGGATGATATATTTGTTTTAAACAGGTTTTGGGTTTGTTCGTGAGTTTAATAAACCAGTAGGCACTACAGAATTTCTTTTTTTTTAAATTATTTTTACTGTTGTTGATGTGAAACACAAAGGACAAAGCATGTCGGGGTCAAATGTATGGAGTCGTAGCCGAGAGAGACTGAGACGGTTCCCTGAACTGTTAGCTCAGTGTGCAGATGAGGTAAGATCTAACATGATGAGGCTTGTTGATGACCTGTTTGTCCTTCATTAGGATGTTCCAACAGATAAACTGTAACCCAGTTACAGATAAACAGATCAGTTACAGATCTTTGTTTACATTGTTTGTTTCCTAAATATCTATTCAACTGTGTATTCTGGCCTAGGCTACAAAATATTAATTAAAACGTATGTACACTGCGTACCAGAATTATATGCAAATCGGTATTTTTGCTCTAACTGGAATAGTTTTCAATTAAAATTCGCGAAACGTGGCACGTTATATGGCAATACTGACACATGCGCAGATCTAAAATTTTAAGTTGTTCTGCGCAATGGTAAACACACGGCAGAAATTGTGGTGATATTTCGTCTGGTGCAACGTGCCAACTTTATATGCAAGATGGGACGTGGAGGTGCTTTGAGTCAAGCTGAGAAATCTAAAATTATTCAAAGGCTTCATAATAACATATCTACCTTGGAAATAAGCGAAGAATTGGGCCGTGATCAGCGTTCCATCAAAAGATTTGCGAATAACCCCGAACTTTTCAACGGACGTTCTGACAAAGGGAAGATTCGTAAGAAAGCACTTGTTTCACATCGAGCAATGAGTAGAATAGAGAGAGAAATCCGCCGTAACCCTCTTGGAACCAGCAAAGAGGTTTTTGAAAACGCAGGCGTTCCAGATGTACCCAAATCAACTTGATGTTGTATCCTGAGGAAGGTTGCGGAATGTGGAAAACCAGAAGTTCGCCTACCATTAAAGGATGTTCACAAGAAGAAGAAGAAGGAGTGGGCAAGAAATCACATGAAAGTCCATTTTCAAACAGTTTTGTTCACCAGCGACCCTTGATGGACCCAATGGATGGAAGAGAGGATGGTATTGCAAGGAGGGTCCACGTCCCCATCGAATCAGGCGTCAGCAAGGAGGAGGTGGTGTGATGTTTTGGGCGGCAATCATTGGAAACAAGCTGGTAGGACCATTCAGAGTTGCAGATGGGGTGAAAATGACTGCCAGACTCTACATTGACTTCCTCAAGGAACACCTGGAACTTTGGCACAAGAAGAAGAAATTGTCATTCTGGAAAAATATGGTATTCATGCATGGTAATGCCCCATCCCATGCTGCGAGGCTTACCAACGAATATTTGCAGAGTGTTTTTGCAAAGCATGGGAAAATTATGGAATGGCCAGCCTGTTCATCAGATTTGAATCCCATCGAAAATCTGTGGAGCATCCTGAAAAGGAAGCTTTACTCCGGTGGGAGGCAGTACTCTTCCAAGGATGACCTCTGGAATGCCGTTCTGACTGCTGCCAACAACATCTCATCAGATGACATCGGAAGTTTGACATCTTTGATGGACCAAAGGCTTTTTTCTCTGATCCACAAAAATGGCAATTACATAAAACACTGATTGTACCAAAAAACCTTTTTGACTATGTTTGCTCTGTATTATTGTTGTTTTCACATTAAATGTTCCTAATCTAATAAATGTTTTGATTTTCCGTCCTCACTTTGCCACATTTGGCACTTTAACAATGATTTGCATATAAACATGGCTCACTCACACAGACTAGATATTACCAAAAAGGCTGCCATTTGCTTACTATTGCTCCGATCAGCTTGAAATTTTAGATCTACACGTCTTAGCATTGTCATGTAACGTGCTGAGTATCACAAATTTTTATTGAAAACTATTCGCCTTAGAGCAAAAAGACCGATTTGCATATAATTCTGGCATGCAGTGTATTTGAAGGTTGTAGTCTCATTTACTAAATTTATATCAAACATATGCACTTTTTAAAGCGTTTTGTATTCCTGTATAAGTTTGATATTGGTCATAATACTGTATACGAATTCCCTCATTAAAGGCGTCGTGAGGTGCACTTAGAAAAGGGGGGGGATTAATAGCAAAACTTTATTCCAATCCAACAAAGCTTAATTTTTTTTATTTTTGCAAAGAAGAAAGGGCAAAAGTTTCAGTTTTCTAGATGTGCAAACCTGATACATACAGTATATCAGGGGCATCGTAGATTGAAAGAAAACACAAACTTTCCCACCAAAAAACCCAGATATTTTCTTGAAAATAATACAATTTTCTGCTTTTCATTGTCAGAAACCTCCATGTGTTTTCTAGAAAATTACCAAGCTCTATTTTTTTGTGGTGGAAATTCAGTCTGTTTTGTTTTCCCTACCTTAATACGCAGTTGTATAGACATATCACCATAACTGGAGTGAATAAAAATGGACACTCCACTTTAGAGGTGAAACTAAATATTTCCTGCAATTTGACTAAAAATGAATAGGACTTATTTCTGTTTCTTTTTATTCCTTTGCTGTAGGCAGCCGTTTATGGGAAGTGTGTTGCTGCTACAACAACTGGTAAACGGGAGCTGAAGAAGGATCTGTGTGCTACAGAGTTTGAGGCACTGAAGACCTGTTTTACAAACGCAGTAAGTTACAGTCCATCAATAGTGGAATTGATGTTATTGGGCTTAGAATTATTGATTAATGAAAAGCTTTTCTCATCATTTGTTTCCCAGGCCAAGAAGAAAACCAGATGACACATTTGGACTGATCTGTGGGAGAAAACTTTCCAAGTGGAGCTTTGATGTGATGTTATAATAGGGCAGACAAACTATTTCATTTCAGTCGATATTTATACAAACCAGCAATCAATAATGTTGAATATATTTTATTGGATCTTTTTATAAGCAAAATATTATACATAGAAAAATCTGCTTGTAAAAATGATCTTGATCGTCACAGGAGAGACCAGAAAATACAGACTTGATTTCCAACCCCACGTCTCATCGCCTTCATTTTATCCTTATTGTGTAGAAAAATGAAGGTAAAGGGAGAAAAGAAAAAAAAGTGTGGGAAAAAAATTGCACATTTAGTCTGTTCTGCAGCATATTGAAGGGAAGGCACCAAGGAAGAGAGTTACGTTCAGCTGCTGTGCCGTTCATAAGGCTGCGATGCACACAGGAGAGCTTTCACCGGGTTCAACAGAACAACTGAGACGACAAAAACACCACAGCGTGAAAACTAGAGGCGGGTTCCATCCACACAAATATTAACATTAAATACAGAATATTCCTGCTCAGAAATGACAGATTTTGCATAGAGATATTTCTATTTACACAGTGACCTTTCCAGAATGTTCATAACAGACAAAAATAAGTTAATATTTACAGACTGTAGCGCAGACTTTGGGTCGGCTGTGGATCAGAGGCTGATGAAGGCAGCGGCGTTCTGAGGTTCTGCAGGTTTGTGCTATAAAGCTGGAGAGGAGGAGTGTGTGTGTGTGTGTGTGTGTTATTCTGCTCCATCGTCCACTGCGGCCTGTTTAATCTGTCTGGAGTGCAACACTCCCCCGCCCAGCAGCTGCTGCTCCAGGGCAGCATGCAGGTCTGGGCCCCCCAGCTCCAGGAGGGGCTCCAGGCCGTGGACCCCTCTGGATCCTCCGGCGTCCCCCGGGGGCTCTGCGGCCTCTCCGGGCCCCAGGGCTCTCTTCCTGCGCCTCAGATCTGTCTCTCCCTGATCCCTGGCATTCTCGTGGGAGCCCTGGAGGCGCTTCTCGGCCCCAGGGTCAGCGTCGGCTCCGGGGCCGGCCTCGGAGGAAGCTTTCTCTTTCAGGTCTCTTCCTCCCTTTTTCAAAGCTTTGCCCTCGTCTCCCTCGGCGTTTCTGGCTTCTAGAACCTGCTGCAGCTGCTCCAGCCTCTCCTGAGTCTCCCTCGCCTCCTGCTTTCTCTTTGCTCTCTCGTTGATCTCATCGTCAACTCGGAGCTTCTCAGATTGCTTTGCCTTCTCGGCGAGCTCCTGCTCTCTGTTCAGCTTCTCTCTCTTCTCTCGTTCCAGCCGTTCCTTTTCCACCCGCGCCTCCACTTCTCTCTCCATCCTCTCCTTTTCAGCTCTCTCTCTTTCTATCCTCTCCTTTTCAGCTCTCTCTCTTTCTATCCTCTCCTTTTCAGCTCTCTCTCTTTCTATCCTCTCCTTTTCAGCTCTCTCTCTTTCTATCCTCTCCTTTTCAGCTCTCTCTCTCTCTATCCTCTCCTTTTCAGCTCTCTCTCTTTCTAACTGCAGTTTCTCCTGTCTCTCCTCCAGGAGTTCCTTGGCCAGCTGGACTTCCTTCTCTATCATCTCCCTCGGAAGTTTTTCCTTTTCCAGCTCGTTCTCACCGGCGGTCTTTTCATTCCCGTCTCCATCCAGCTTGTCCTTGTCCAGTGTGTCCTTTTTGAGATTTTCCATCGCTTCTTTTTCCTTATCGAGTTTTCCTTCTTCGTCTTTGACCTGAGACACCTGATCATTTTGAGGCTCTGTGGATATTTTCTTCCCTAGCCGGACCCCTCGGGCCCCCAGCTCGCTCTGCTGCTGCTGAGACTCTCCTCCTGGTGCAGCTTTGGCGTCCTCCTTGTAAGCAGCAGCAGCAGCTTCTTTAGCAGCCTCGCCTGCTGCGTTCCCAGCTGGAGCCGCTCTCTGCTCCCCAGCAGCAGCAGCAGCAGCATCTGCCTTCAGGTCTGATCCCACGCCGGGATCTTTGGCTTTCCCCGCTCCTTCGTCCTGGACTCCCTTCTCTGCCTCAACATCTGCAGCTCCTTACACACACAAAAATAAATAATGAATTACTGTTGTCTATAAGTCATTAAAATCATGGCAATGATGGATTTAAACATTTACATGAGATATATTCATAATTAAGTCATGGCACTAAACAATCTATCAGCCAATCAGAGGAGATGTTGGCGTCTTATTCAGGTGCTGGAGCAACAAGCCCCGCCTACTTGGGAGCGACTACATATGCAGCATTCTGGGGAAATTACAGTCGGCCATTTTACAGAAGAGTTCTGGATTCAGCAGGTTGGAATGACACACAACTTTTGATGAAACTGTGTGATTCTGTGAGTTCTGCTGGAGCCAACTGCACATTGAAAAACCTTAAAAACAAACCATCATCCTACTACCACTTCCTGTCGCGTTTTCATCATCGTTTTCTCCAGTAGCAACATCCTGTTGTTGATCACGTGAATCTTGTGATGCAGAAAAAGTCGCAGTTTTACAAAATACATCTATTTAGACACGGTTGAAAAACCGCCTTATTCTACTGCAAATATTTTCTATTGAAAAAGAAAATTTTTTTTTTTTGACACTGCTGCGTTTCCATCAAGTAAAATATTTTTTGTGATTTGCATAATTCTACGGTAAACGGAAACACGGCTACAATTCTGCTAACATCAAAAAGCACAATTTTGCAGTTGTAATGTTTCCTTTAAACAAGAAACAATTAAAATTGGCTATGAATAAGTTTATTTACGCAATAAATTATTGAAGAATACGCAGCGTCATGATACTCCTGCAACTTTCTGGTTTCGTCTTTGTAGTTTGCACCAGTGGCAATATTCTGTTGTTGATCACGTGACTTGTGTGATGCAAAAAAAAAAAAGTGTTTCCATTGCAGTTTTGCCAAATAAACCAATTTTGATACTGCCAAAAATTAAATTTAAATAACCCTCATTCTTGCACCAAAACCTTTGATTGAAAAACAAGTTGTTTTTTTTAAATTGCAGTGTTTGCATTAAGCAAAACGGTAAATTTTGCAATTATATGGTCAACGAACGTAGCCAGTGCAAAGGAAGATTACTCACAGCTGCTCAGCACATGTATAAATCAGCTGATCAGCAGTGATGTGTGTGTGGTGTGTGTACGCACCGCCCGGCTGCTTCTGGTGGATCTCCTTGTGCTGCTCTTCTATGACGGCCAGCAGCTTCTCCTGCTGGTCCAGAAGTCTCTTCTGCTGCTCCTGCTGCTCCTTGATCACCTGCAGCAGCACGGCGTGGTCCAGCTGGCCCTCTGCACAGACACACACACATCCAACTGAAGCAAGACACACTTCTGAGTACAGAGTTACAGACCGCAGTCTCAGGAATGAGAGGACTCAAGCTACACGTTGGAGGACAAGGTGGATGGAGGCTTTCTTCACTAACAGAGATGCACCAGGTTCAGTTGTTCACCTGCAGGTCAAGTATTTAGCAGTTTGATTCTTCAAAGTACATCAAAATCTAGAAAACATGGACATTTTTGGTAGCCTTCCTGACGAGAGCCGTTAATATTTATATTCTTTGAAAACGTCACACTGTGTGAGAAACAGTGGCTGTTAAAAAGGATTTGAACTTTCCTTTGTTTTAGAATGAAAACAAAAAAAGGTAGCATCTATTATTAATGATTAATGGGTTAGCATTAATAATGTAGTAGTTAACTACTACATTACGTTCCACGGAGAACGTACAGCTTTACCCTAACTCTAAGACAGGGGTGTCCAACTTTGTGTCGCATGGGTCAAAATCATCGAGTCAAAAGTGTTTGCAGGCCAAGAAAATTATTAAAAAAAAGGAACTATAATCAAGCAGAAAGTTGCAAAGCCCCTTAGGGGACATTTTTTTTCTTTTGAGTTACCTTGCATTCCTTCAAAAGTATTGCATTCCTTCACAAAACTTCTGTGTTAATAGGTTTTGCGTTCTCTTGCAATAACATACTGATCAGTTGATGCGGCATAATTGAATACGGAAAGTCTTTCTCGCGGTGGCCACCGTACTTCCTGCCATAAGGTTTTTGTGAGGTTTTTTCCATGCATGTTAATATCTCATTTGTGAGATATCTGAAGTTCTATATCTTTTTATGTAGGACAGAAATGCACCACAAACACATATGTGCAAAATGCAAAAGCAAGACGGGTCAAACATGGGCTTCCCATCTCCCTTCTAAGATGTAAACAAACTTTCCTTAAGAAGGAAAGAGAGAAAAAATACATCCAAACTATTTGGACAATTTGTGAGTTATTTTCACGGGGTAATTAAGTCATCTGACAGTTTTGATTGTGTCTCTTGTGTTGATGGTCCGAATGGTTTAAAAGGCTGTTTTCATGTGCAGTTCCATCTCAGCCTTACACAAATAGACAAACATGCAGTGAATAAATTGATTCCCAATTTTTTGCACCAAAGAGGTAAGAATGAACAGGTTTTCACTGAGGCTCTTTAAATGTGCAGAAATGTTACATTTTAAATGGATATTTCTGACTTTATACATAATAGACCCATAAATAATGCATTAAGCAATATTTACTTATTGCGAGGGAACGCAAAAGCAAAAGTTTCCCCCATGTCCCTTAGGGGCCTCCGTAGAAAGTGGGCCAATTTGTTGCTGGGTTTTTGTAGCAAAGGGATGTTTGTTCATCATAGATCCAAACGTTTAAAATGATTTTGCTTTATTAAAAGAAGGGTAGCTAGTTTTCAAATTCTTTTGGACTTGAGTGAATAAATGTATTTTCAGCTATAAGAGCAGGATATGAGTCACTTTCTTTCAAAACACTCGTTATGTTTAATTAATAACAGCTGATTCGGGTGCAGCAAAGTTGTCAATAAAAGTCGCCTTATTGAAAAAGCCTGGGCATAAAAATAACAACACTTTGTGTCGTAATTAACATTTTCCATCGGAAGAGAATTATGTCAGCAATTTTTTTAGAATTAAAAATAAAAAGTTCAATAAACAAATTGGTATCATTGTTAAAAATAGGATTTGAAATTTTCCTTCCACCAGCCAGTCACCATTCAGGGCAGAGGAAGTTGAAAACCCCACCATCTCCATCTTGGTGCATCTCCGTTCACGACCATTTGTCAACTAATGCGGCAGTTAGTAAAATGTTAAAGTAATGATTATTGATCAGCTGATGCGTGAGTGTGGTGACAGACTGTGACACAGAGACTAGAAGGAAAGAGGGAGTCCATACCTGCGACCAGCTTTTTTATCACTGCCATTTGAATCCGCCAGAGAGAAGGAAACAAAGGAAAAGAGGAGGAGAAAAGTAAACAGAGTATAAGAGTGAACAAGCCACATCAGACAGTCGAGTGCGCCAAGAATCAAACTAAAATCAGATCGCCGCGTGTCTAACACCTCTGGTGCAACAAGCAAAGAGAGAGGAAGAGAAGAAACAAAGTTAGATTTTAACTCCAGGAAGTTGTTCGGGAACCAGGCCGGGTTTCTGACATGTTTCCTCTGACTGTCCAAATGGGTAGAAATGTACCTGGAAACCAGGACAGGTAGGGAGGCAGAACCTGAACATCAGAGCGTCGGAGGGGTCGACTATCTCAGCACATTGTTTCAGTTATCCTGCAGGTTTTGTTTTCCATTCATTTTAAATCATTAGCCTGTTAGCTTCAGCGGACGGAAGCTACGTACACGTTGAGTATCGCTCTCCACCAGCTCTGGCAGATGAAAATGCTTGAGGAAATTCTGAAGGAAAACCCATCATGGAAATAAACTTAAATACAGGGAGCAGCAAACTCCACCTTAGAATATCAGAAATGACTCAGAGAAGCGCCTGATGCCTTGGAACTGGATTCAAATCAACTGGAACGTTTTCCTTCTGAAAACAAAGCCGTCGTTTTGGGGAGAGCTGGGATGTAGTCAGAAAGTTTGGGGTTTAATTCCAGCTTCCTCTGTGACCTTCAAGCAAGACACTATTTCAAAGCATGTTCTATTATTAAAATATAGTAACTGAGAGTCTGACCATTTTAATCGTGCTCTTCCCAGATACTCATCCGGCTGCAACTAAAGCTAAACAGACAGAAATGTGACCAGTTTGAAACACGACACAATGTGACAAAGTTCAATGGGTGTGGATACTTAAGTATTTAACTTTCTAATGAACAGAATTCACCAAATTAATTCCCTACATCTTATTCAACATTTTTTAAATAAATACTGTTTGATTATGACATATTCTAAGGCTTTCAGAATGGACAGAGGTACATGTAGACTGCTCTCCAAAACATTTTGCTCCAGTAATTATTGTGATAAATGATCATATTGTTGAGACCATTTTCAAGCCATATATTGGTAATGGAATGATGCTGCCAGCTAGCTCTCTCAAAGACCAATAACTGTGAACGCTGCACACTGCAACTGGAATACATTTGAAATATCAAAAATGAAACGGAAATAAAAACCACTTACAACCAAAACTATAAATAAAATGGATTATGACGTCTCTGTAAACAAAATTTCACTTTAAAAAATATTAAGTCATCACGAGTGAAGCTCATCTTAGTTTATGCAATTAATCGATTCATTGCTTAATTGCGACAGGCTTCATCCACAGTAAAACAGAGGTTGGACCGGTTGGGTTCTGGTATGCGGCTTCTGTCACGTTATTTTTCTCCACATCTCACTTTTTCTGACTTCACTTCAGTAAATTAGCTGAACCTACCGTCCATCTTCTCGTCTGCAGTGTCTTTGCTGTCTGCGGCTGCGCCAGCGTCTGCCACAGGGTGACGCTCTCCTTCAGCAGGTGGAGCTGGTCAGAAATTTCATAGAAGTTGGACAAAACATACAAGAAGGAATTGCTGCATATTCCCTATATTAGTTGTTAAATCTTTACCCTTTTCTGCAGCATTAGCTTCTTTGGCTGGTGCTTCTGCTGCCTGATTGGCTGCTACAGCTGCATTGTCGTTGGCAGCATCTTTGGCAGGTTTTTCCGCCTCCTTGAGTGCAGCAGAGTCCTGCTTGCCCACCTCTCTGACCGGCTTCTCCAGCACCTCATTGGACGCCACCGGACCACCCGCCTTCCCCTCTTCGGCGTTTCGTTCTTTCCTGTCGTCTTTCTTGAGGTCGGGCCCCGGCTCATCCCTTTGTGGCTCTGCTTTGAGCCCTTCTTCAGCTTGCTTCTTCTCTTCAAGCTCTGGTTTGTCCTTCCTGGAGTTGACCCTCACTTCGTCCTGAGGGATGGGCGGTTCGTGGCGGTGGGCTTCCCCCTCCGGCACAACTGCAGCAGAGCAAACAGACAGCGGTCGTAAACGGCTCCGGATCCGCTCTGTTTCACAGTTTGCTTCAGCTTCCTTACCGGCTTCGGGGCGGTCCAGCTGCACCACTTCCTCCTCCTTCCTCTCCACAGGCCCTTTGATCTGGGGGGGCTCGGCGTCTCTCTCTGCGGGCCGCACCTCATTCCCTTCTGGAAGAACAGGCTTCTCTATTTCTACTGGTTTTTTGACCACAGCATCATCTGTGAGGACAAGAAAAACTTTATCAACTCAAACACCTGTAGTATGTTACTGAGACTCAACACGCACTAATATAGTTTGTGTTAATTTGTGCTGAAAATCAAGCTACGTTTTCCTTCCACTCAACTTTCCACCAATAAGCTTGCTTCCAGAACACTTTTGTTTGTGGCTTGTAAATGACCCTCTGTCTAACTTATTATTGGTCTTGTGCTAAATTTTAATTTGGGGGTTTTAACTGTCAGCCATAATCATCATAAGAATGTTAGAATGTACACGCTCTGTGTGTAATTAATCTACATAAAATACAAATTCCCCTTTTTGATTTAAACTGCTCAAATTAATACGTTTTTTGATAATACAATTTATAAAGATGCATCTGTATTTTAGTTTTTAAACTGCTGATTTCAAAAGATCCACTAGGTGGCAGCAAATGCAAAAACAACATATCTGACGCCTCATCTCAGAGAGTAAAAGGGAACACGGTTTAAAACCAGCAGAAAGCAGGTGGATTGTTTGCTCCATAAGGATCATACAAGGCTTCTGCATGTTTTACCAACTCAATTTTAAGACTTTTAAGAATTAAATTAAAGACCTGTATCACGATACAAATGTACAAAAGGAAATTGTGTCACTTTTATATAGTAGTGACAAGCACTTTTTGCACAGAATGCACGTAGAATCGAACGGGTTATGGCAACAGAAATGACTCGGTGGCGAAATCGGACGTTGACTCGTCTGACCTACTGGGACTTAGGGAAAACGCTAGCTAGCTAGCAAGGGCTTATTAGCAGCTAGTTAGCGGTAGCCTCAACCACCTCGAGACACAGAACGGAATAAAGATGTCTGCGTGCGACTCAAACTTTTGAAGGACAGAAAAGTCCCACCAGAAAAATAAACCAATCTTTATACCATACATACCTACATATGAGACTAAATAGACCTGCCTCTACAAAATTTAAGAACTGTGATTAACGTAGCTAACTTACATATTTTATCTTTGTTTTAGATGCCTTAATTTAATCTTAAGACTTTTTGAAGATGCGCTGACACCCTATAATAAACAGAAAATAAACAACTTAGAGGAAATAAATAGGAAAAATATGTTTTTGTCTTGTTTTGTTTTTTTTAATATTGAGGAACTGTGAAGTTCATCACTATTCTTACTCATGTGTTACCCCAAAACAGCAAACCCAGATAAAAACAATGTTCTCCGAGTCTCATTGGTTTTCTTCATCTCCCTCTGAGCCCACAGCATCCATTTGCTTTGTACAGGTTGAGCCTGCAGTCATTTTGTAGCTGCCACACGAGGTTTGAGGGTAGAGGAGGCTGAACATGGTGTGTTTTAAGGGGTTGGGGGCTGGTAAGAGAAATGAACAGAGGCAGAGGGGCTGAGAGAAATTGCTGGAGTTTGAAGGGCATCAATCCCGCTTCATCAATGTCAAGCACTGAGCGCTGCTTTCAGATATTATCAAGAGGTTATCTTCTCACCCTGCCTGCCTGCCTGTCTGACTACCAGTCAGCCTGTCTGTCTCTTTTCTTCTCAGGGAAGTAAAAAAAAAATAACATTCTTCTGCTGCTGCTCTGTGCTTTTGTTTTAATCTCAATAGCTCTTTGCCTCCAATCCATTTTTTCTCTACCAAGCTCATTTAGTCTGCTGCACAAGCCTTTGGAATTTGAAAGCAAAACAAAAAACAAGCATCTCCTTTCTGTTGCTGGTGCGTGTTACAGAAAATAATGACATGCAGTGGTGCTGGCCAATCTCACACTCAGCAGACGGCCCCGGCCCCAGCTCCGGCCCGCTGAGGTAAATGTTTCCACGGCTCATTAGAAAACCACTTTCATTTACAGTCCATCAAGTGGCTAAGTGTCTGGCAGCCATTAGAGGAAGTCGTGATCTTTACCGTGCGGGTCGGGGAGGTTTGGTAGAGGCGCCATGTTCCTGTTGGGTGCCGGGGGAGGAGGAGCCGGGACTTTGTAGCTGGGGCTGCTGCTGGAGACGGAGAGCGTGGTGAAGGTGCTGATCAGGAGGATTCCCAGGCCAACGCAGAGGACCAGCTACAGGACACACACACACACACACACACAGCTTACCAAAAGTATTTACCCCTCTTCAAAGTGTTTCACATTTAGCCACTATTTAACCCTGTACAGATTCACAATCAGGCAACAAGATAACTATTAAGCTACATTCACACAGCAGGTCTTGATGCTCAATTCTGATGTATTAATTGCAATTTTTCTTCATTCCACTGGATGACACGACCTGAATGCACAGAAGAAGAATGCAGACGTCACACAGCAGCGCGCTGTTCAAGTAATAAGGGACGCCGACGTTTATGGCTGGGTTTTAAATCAGTGGGAGCTTACAGGACTGTGACCAGATCAAAACAACACGAGGGAAGCTAATAAAAAGACCGAACAGCTAATAACGGCCTTTTGTGGAGCACAAGATGCAGGTTCTGTTGAGAAGTCTGTTTGGACGTGGAATCAGAGCCAAGTGTGGAGGAACTTCAGTGGAACAGACTTCTGTCATAATTTCATGATTCTGATTTTGTTTTTCAGCAATTGTTTGGCCTGGCTTCTTCTGGTGCAGAATTATGACGCATGTCTCACGTCAACAACGTAAAAATCTGATTAAATGCAACGTTGTGACTGGAGACACTTTTAAAACAATCAGATACGCAGTCGAATTAGTCGCACATACGGAAGCTGCACAAATTACATTTTGTGAGGGGTGAAAAGATTGAAATTGGGCCATTTAGACTGTTGTGGAAAAGTTGGATATAAGTCCCAGTTGTTCTATGAACGTAGCATCTGTCATGCACCAGAAACACCAGATCTACAAATCTGATGTTTATATGAGAGTGGTGAGAGGAAATCAGCTTCTTATGACAGGAAGTCATTAGAGGTTCTTTTAGCAGGGAACTTGTAGCAAACATGTGGAAGACGCTGGTCTGGTCAAATGAGAACAAAAGTGAATTTTTGTTTTACCAGAAGCCTGCAAGCTGAAGTGGCTCTTTGGACCTTCCACAATGGCTCCTAAAACCTCAAAATTTTATTAGCAAATGTTGATTTTAGTATATTTTTATGCGATCCCCGTGTAATAGTTGATCTGAACTTCCACAACAGAATGACACAAAGTGTCAGTAATCATTTTTACATGTACATTTGTTATTATTATGTTGCAAGTTTTGATCAAGTTTTTTGTTTAATTTAAAAATCGATAAAGAGAATAAAAAAATGCTGGTTCTTCAAAAATAACAACAAATCACCTGTAGTAGATATTTAGTGTGTCATGAATACAAATTTAGCGTTTCAACTGTGAAAACTAAAAAAAACCCGTGTATAATCCTGCTCTGTGTTGGTTACCGCCTAAAATCTCAGCAGAACAACTTTAAAGTTTGTGGTGGCGTTATGATGAAACGTGACAAAGTTCAACAGGATGAATACAAAACCTGAGAAATGAAGCCATTCTTCTGAATCTTCCTGTAGATGAGAGCGGGACATATGAAGCATATGAGGCTGCCCATGGTGGCACCGGTCAGACCCAGGATGGTTTCCACTGTTAAGAGAGAAACACAGAGATGAGCAGCAGGTCACCAGGATATGGGAGGCCATTTCCACCATGGCAGACAAAAGAAAAGCCCAACAGAAAGTCAGAATTTCAACTTTAAAAGTCATAATTATAAGCTACAAAGTCATAATTTCAACTTTCAATGTCATAATTTTGAGATTCAGTCATAATTACAACTTTCAGAGTCATAATTATGATATACAAAGTTATAATTTCAACTTTCAGTTATAATTATGAGACAAAGTCATAATTTTGAATATTTTGAAAACTGACTCTCAAAGTCAATTTTGAGATACAAAGTGATAATTTTGATTTTCAAAGTCAATTACGAGATACAAAGTCATAATTTCAACTTTTAAAGACATCATTTTTGAGATTCAGTCATAATTTTGATTTCCTAAGTTATAATTTTGAGTCAAAGTAATGACTATGAGATATGGGCTTCCATAGAAGCAGGCCTTCTTATAGAAACAGCCACTTTCCATCTCATAATTATGACAGTCAAATTTATGTTGGACTTTTTTTTTCCAGGTGGAAATGAGCTAAGTCCATTTTCAAGTGTGGCCTAAATTTACAAAGCAACCATCAAAACAATGAGAGAATTCTTAGCAGGAAGCTTGAAGTCTAGTAAAAATATTACAGAAAAGGTAAAAAAAAAAAAAAAAAAAAAAAAGTTCCATCAAATTCAGTAATGAAAATCATACACTGGTGAATGAAATGGCCCATTTCAAATAATCCCGTGTTTAATTTCGAAAACATGACAAAAAGCTTCACTGAGTGTTTTGTCCAGCTCTTTCCGCTAAACTAAATCCTCTGTACATTTAACCTTGTGTCTGCCATTATTAATGGCTGCAGCTGCTGTTGGCAGGGCGCAGTGGACCATGAGTCCAGGCTCTGCCACCGAGGAGCAGCGCACTGGGCAAGGGGCCCCAGGAACCCCTCCATTTAGGGGACGGACACCAGATTGTTCTGCTCAGGTTTAGTGTCCATTCTCCCCGGGGTCCTCGCTGCATTTCTCCTCAGTCTATTAGTCTGATTAGATACACAAACACACCCCACACCCTTGTGTGTATGTCCGCATGTGTGTTCAACCAATCAGACCTTTAACAAACAGCGACTAACTGAACAATGAAATGAAGTGGAAAGTAACGCTAACCTTCCAACCTTTTCATCTCCACCATTTTGGAGTTGTTTGTGAGCAACCTAAAGAAGCTGACAGAGAGCCAGTACTAGTGTGTACGTGAACTTGTCTTTGTGTGATTTTATATATGTGTGTGTGTGTGAGAGAGAGAGAGAGCTGGGGAGAATAACAGCCCTATCTAACCGTCAGCCCATCTAAAAGGAGATAAAAGTTGGGCCCCTGATTTAAAGACTGTGTTAGAGTGTGACAGTCACTGACTCGTAAAGTCACATTCACACACATCGTAAAGCTCCCCAGCCATCCCGCCCACAGAAAGGAACACATGCACCTTAATGACGTCCACAAAAATACACACACACACACGCAGTTTTAAACCCTTCAGTCCATGCCACACACACACACACACACACCCGCACACACACACACACAGAATGTACCATTAGGGATGAGAATGCCTCCCAGCATGGTGCCAAAAACAATGCAGAGTGTGATCATCTTGAAGCGCAGAGGGGGCATGTAACCTCCGGCAGCAAACGTCCCATCTTTCTGCTGTCAGACGGAACCAGAAGTCAGGTTGGAGAAAAAAAAAATGTATCTACCACTCAGGATAACTAAACTAAAAATCCACAAAACTGAAGGTGATTTTTGTGTCTTGAGGGTAAATGAAAGAAGTCTATCGCAGGGTTGTCCTGATCTGATATTAGAAATCAGTCTGAAATCAGCCAAAAAAGAGGTATGGGATTATATTGGCCTGCATCTAAAATCTCCTTCATAAGCACACTGTTGGAAGCACTATTCCAGCATTTAGTCTGCCCCGGCATTTCTGTCTTGCTTTCTGCACACAGACCCATTGGTTTATAAGAAAAAAAAATGGGGTCAGTTGTTTCCAAACCTATTGTTCTCTGTTTGAGTAAGATCACTTCATCAAGTCTTTGCTAACATTACACTATAAAATAGGTAATAAAATATGCATCTGTGCTGATCTATTTTTCTCCAATAATGTACACTGAAATATGTGGTTGTAACTAATAAGGTGTAAAAAGAAATAAAACACAAGGGTGTGTGAATACTTTCTGAAGGCAACTTCAACTCAAATGTCTGTAAATGAATGACACACACAAGCAGTCTTCTGAGGGTGAGTGAAAACACGCTTTCCTGATCCTACCTGCTGCTCAAACAGCATGGTGTTGATGGCCTGGCGGCATGGCAGGATCATCATGGGGAATCCAACGGCCACAGACATCATGAAGCCCACCCGGATCATTTCTGTCACCAGGTTGGATGGAAAGTTCATGAGCACATTGCCGGCGATGTTCTCCGTGAAGCTGACGTAGCCGAAGAAGCCCACCTGGTGGAGAGGAAAACAGAGGATGTAGTGTTGAGGAGGGTGGGACAAATAAATGTGTTTTTTTTTTCTATGCCTGAACGTTTCAAAGGTGTTACTTGTGGTGCATCAATAAATTGGATGGACGATACAAATGTCTGAAAATCAGCTAATGTCCCCTCTGAGAGAGTTGACTGACAAACCCTCCCAACAGGTTAACAATAGTCACCTTAGGAACTTTTTGCTATATTTAGTGACTTTTCAGGACCCTAAAAAAATTAATTAAAAAATCAGCATATAAATGGTAAGTCACATCTTTGAAAGTATTATGTAAAATCCACTTTTTTGAACTTTACATCTTATGTTCCCTCATCAAAAACATATCTGGAGTGTTGCTTTGAATCTTTCAAGCATGTTTGAGAAATCCTTTGATCTCCATGGCAACAACTCGGGTGTGCAAAACGCCTGGGTGGAGCTAGCCCTGCCTTCGAGACATAGCTCCTCCTCTGAGCTGCAGTTTCCAAGCTTCCACCTCACTGAGCAGCCATCCCCTGGAACTCCCCCATTCAGCTCCTTCAGACTAGCCAGCACCAATTAGCCTACGCCTGGTATAACTGCACATCTGCAGAGTTCATTATAGAAGCTACTTCTCAACTAAAGGCTTAATAAAGGACCCGTGTTGTGATGACTTCCTAAAAGGGGGAGTTTCAGAAAGAGCAAGAGTTTTTAAAAAGACACAGGCCCAATTTCAAGGTGATAAGTTACGAAGTAAAATTTCTTTTAAGTCCTATTTGAAATTTATAGCATTTTCATAACAACTGAAATTAACATAGTTACTTGATTATGCTATAAAATGCCACTGATTGTAGTTTACGATCAGTGAACTACAATCAGTGGACCCCTAGTTGCTGCGAAAAGCAAATGCTGTAATAGCAAAGGTGGAGCTAAAGGTGAGAGTGGCAGGTGTGATGAGAAGTGCCGGCTCTACTCACGGTGATGTAGAAGATGGTGACCACGTTGAGGGCGGAGGTGAAGATGGTGCTCATGCGTTTGACTGACGGCTCGTCCAGGCTATCGTACGTTGGCAGCACCTGCCTGTGAGGAACAAGCAGGCCAAAACGACAAAACTCGGCATGCCGCTCCACACAACGCCATGCTGGAGCTGCTGTTCTGCGGCTCGCATGCTGCCTGCGCTATCACACAGCTACACCCTCCTCTGAGAGGAGGCACTCCACCATTCCAGAGCTAACTCAGCAGGTCAGGGGGAGCGTGGTTCCACAGATGTTGAGGAAATTGTGTTGTTTATTCTCCCGTCCTGACAGCTGACAACATGACAATCTTCGCAGCCACTCATTCAAGATTTAATACCGGGATTGGCTCTGTAAAGTTTTTTTTTAATGAGCAGGCATATGGGGGCCTGTTAGTGCTTCTCAGTAATCAAATGATGCATCTCTTCTCTCCTGTCCTTGTCAGAAGTGCACTCATCTGATTTTATTGCTTGCTTTTGTTTATCCCACTAAAACATGACTAATTTATCAGGAAGATTGTTCAAATGAAGCCTTCATCAACTGTGAGGCAACTGTAGTGCTTCCAGTTTACCTGAGTCAGACTGCTTTATTTTCCTCTTCACATTATGGGGAATAAAAACCTACTCAGCCTCTGTCTTATCCTATTTTACAAAATGTTACACAGAAAACATGTAAAGCCCAGCTAGTGCCAGCTGCCAAAAAATAATAAGAAATGGAGAGAGATCAGACTTTAACTTAATTATACCTGCTTTGAAAAGAGTTTTGTCAAATCTGAAGCACTTGAAAAATGTTCATCTAAGTGACCCAACAAGATTTTTCTTCCCTTTCATATTTCTCCTAAACAATATTGGTTTTCAAGCTCAAACATGTTTGCATCATTTTATATCTACATATGGGGAAGGAGCCACTTATGAAAACATCACTAGCTTTGATTTTAAACATTAAATTAACATTTTCAATGTCACGAAAGCAGAACAAGAACTTAGATAACCTCTACAGAGACTCGGTGGACCCTCCATTTCTAAGGATTCCACTAAAAAGCCAAAGTAAAAGGATGTTGTACAATTTCTTTAGATCCACAAAAAAAATACTCGCTAAAAGCAGCCAGTTCAGCAGCAGATGTCTAACTGGCTGTTAAGGCAGAAATTTGAAGACATGATTTGCAGTGATAAATTTAACTAGAGATGAATGCAGAGATGAGTTTCTCAAGATCTTGTTAGGACATTTTGAACTACAAATGCTCTTCAGGTAATAACTGTCTTTATGTGACTTCCTGTCAGCCACCGATTTCTTAACGTATTTTGACAACAAATAAACAATTTGCAACGGCATGAAAATTATATTAGATTTTCTTTTATTTCTTGCTGATACTAATTAGTACATTAAATGAAAAACATGCTCTGGAAGATTTTTTTCCCCCCATCAGTTTCACTGCCATGCTTTTTACTGACATTTTTATTCCACAAACCTCTTTTTTTCCACAGCTGGCACTGTTAGGGTTATGTATACATTTGTATATCATCTTAAGAAAAAGCAAATTGTCTTGTTCTGAAATATTAAACGCCTGAGCATTTGAGTGAGATTTTCTGCAGTTTGGGATTAAATCACACAAGTACGCCGTCAGACACGGAGCAAGTCGTCTTCCACGTTTTATCTTAAGAGAATTTCCTGTCTGGATTCTAGAGAACTAAAAATCGCATCTCAAAGCTCATGCATCTGTGGATTTCCAAGTCAAGACATGAAGAGCCAGAAGTTTGTCAGTTCATGCAAAGTGTTCATAAACGAAAGACATGGGATGGAAGTGTGATGAAGGGCATACAAAATGTTAACAGTGTGTGTGTGTGTGTGTGTGACACAGAATAGGTGACAGTAGTCAAGGCTGGCCGAGGTAAAATGTGAAATTGCTCCTCTCTCTCCATCATTTCCTGCTCTGTGCTGTAGCAAGGGGCGGCTATGTGGAGGGGACCATTGACACATTAACCAGTAAATTTACAGGCTTTATATATAAAAGTCAGTACCTGGCAGGTTTTAGAGCATTATAAACTTTCCTGGCAGACTTTTTTTTTCCTCACCTCCTTTCTTCGGTACAAAAGAAGAGCCATGGAGCAGAAACAAGACGGGAAGCAAGATGCCGTAACTTTCTCCTCCTCTTGTTCTTTCTCAGCCTGTCTCACTTTCACACACACTGATTTTTATTAGCTCCAGCCTTACCAGGATGCTATCTCTTAACACTTTTCCTTTTTTTTTTTATGCGTGCGCCAATAAATCTTTCTGCCAACATTAATGAAACAGCAAGCATGTAATGGTCACTCAGCCGTCCTTACTGGAAGGCTGATGTCCTCTGATGAAACTGGGGAGATGTGGTGGAGGAATTCTTCACAGTTACAGGAATGACATGTTTCACTGTGCACCAGGTTAAAAGTTGAAAAGATAAATCCAAAGATTTGTGAAGCACTGATGCTAAATAGTCAGGAAACACCAGCTGTTTTCAGATTTTTAGAAACCCATTTGTTCTCAGAACACAACTAGCTTGTTTTGGATGCAGATACTGTTAGCTATTCAAGCCAGTAGCAATATTTCTTTTTTCATTTTACAATTGCTCTCAAAAGCCAACATGCCACTGTGAAAACAAAAGCAAAAATTAGACCAGGATAAATTATTCTGAACTCTTTACTCACATATAATGTGACATTTGTCCTGTACTATTCAGCTGACAAAGAAACAATTGTGCTGTAATGAAAAAAAAAGAAAAAGCTGCAAGAAAATGGTTGGATAAATGTGTACGTCTTTTTAAAGCTCCTCTTTATTCAATTTCAGAACTTCTCTGGCAGTAGACTATCAACACACCAAACCTTCCCTGGTAATGTTTACACTCTCTGCACTGCAAAAGTTCTGTAAAATCTAGGGTGCATTCACACCAGGTCTGCTCAGTTCACTTCGATCGCAAATTTTGCATGTGTGCCTAGAAAGTCCGGTTCGTTTGGGGAGAGGTGAACGAGCGAAATCGAACTCCGACTCAGAACAAAGAAGCCAGCGTTGGTCCGTCTGAAAACTGAGATCTCAGTTCGGCTGAAGTGAACTCTGGTATGATTCAAATTAATGTGTGAACGCCAAACAGCCTGGAGACCACAGCAAAAGCAGGAAGCAGACCACAGTGCAGGGCATTCTGGGTAAATACCCCAAAACAAACAAGTGAGTCTACCGTTAGCAAGAGAAATGATTGGTGGGTCTTTTGCCAAAGACAAAGGAGAAATACTAAAACTGATCAAATCTGAAGCTACTCCACTTTTGTTCACATTTTATGAAGAAGGAAGTTGTGATCAGTGTCTTCTTCAGAAGTTCTTATGTTGTCTCCTTCAGTGGTTTTTAGTGCAGCGCCCCCAACAGGAGGTCAACAGGTTTTTAAAGGGTTTGGATCGTTTGACACAGTGCAGTGTGAAAGAGAACCGCACCAGCTGCAGCAGCTATTGGCAAACCTTCAATTGGTGAAAATGCTCTATTTATTAAATAAAATATAGTGCATTAATAAGGCAGTGGAGCTATTTGTACCCTTCTCCTGGCTGATACTTTAGTGCAATGACATTCTTGCGATTGTTTGTAACCCGTCTGGAAACGATGGCTTGAGTTAAAGAATGCAAATGTTTTCCACATTGCAAGAAGATGAAAAATCCAAGTATTTCAGCTGAATTTCATTACAGACTATTCAGATTCACTGTAACTGGTGGCTGGTGCGACACAGGAAGACTCGATGCTGAAACTGAATCAGAAGACACTTTGTTAATGGATTTATTTCACCATGTGCGCACTTATGCAACCAGGCTATTGCAGCTTTTTATTTTTTACACCAGTAGATCCATCACACAGATTGGATTCTCAGCTGAACTGCTTAGCCTGGTGGGGCACAAGTACAGCCTGGTGTCCCGCCAGGCTCATAATAACACTGGAGGAAACCCTGGACTGACTAGTTCAGTCAGATTTTCAAACAATTGTTTGATTTTCTGAATTGGAACTGTTCACTTCTGAGTACCAAGTGCAAAGTAGATGAACTATAATTCTTTACTAGTTCTATCAAAGTTTTTTTCTCACACGCTTTCTGCTCCGTGGACCTTTAGGGTTCAACTTCTGTGAGTATAAATCCAACAGTTTCTTTGACTTTTTGCATATGATTGACATAACCCTTTTATACCCAGACATTTTGAGCAAATTTCCAACCGTTTGCCACCGTCCCCTCCCAGAGAGACGGCTTCTGCTGCACACTTTAACGTGTCCCTAAGAGGAGCCAAGCGTTCCACATTATTCTACTTCCAAAAAAAAACCACAGGGCCAGCTCCCACCACGTCATAATGGCGATGTTAAGTAATGTTCTAGCTGAAAATAAACACATTTCATGAACGCAATAAAAATCCAATGTGCTAAGAGCTGTTTAATCAGCCTGTGAATACATCAGTGTGTCTGTAAGATGGCGGCAGTCCAAGGTGTTGATTAGTGGTTTGGCTGAAGCTGAGTGAGTGCTTGCCTTGCTCAGTATGACCACAGGCCAAGAAACCCCCCCCACCCCCCCACACACTCCCCCACCCCTCTGCCAAATATCACTTAGCACAACAACGCTCACGCAGACACACACAAGTGCATGTTTTCTTTGTTTTGGGGTGACATGCACATGCCCACCACACCATGTTTAGTTAGCTCTGTCATTACATTAATTCAAGTCAGGTTTAGGTCTCCAGGCTTACAGCCACCGCCCCCTCCCAACAGTTTTACTCACTTACTCTCACACAAAACAAAAACACCGCCGCCCAAACATCTGCCCCGTAATGATCTCACCATAACAGTCCCCTAAATCCTTCCCCGACGCTGCATTCACATCCAACACAAACTCCATCCATTAGGTCGGTCCGGGCGGCCCCACAACCCGAGCAAAGCCGGCGCACACCCAGGGCAAGCAGCGACGGTAGAGGACGGCACAAAGGAGGCACTGATTGAGCCAGCAGAGGGATGAAAGGGAAGAAATGCGGAGGCTGCTGCTCTAGCGATTACTAGACTCACTGTGGGGAACTTCACTGGAATGCGAAGGCAGTTTTTGATCGCTTATGTTTGCTTTTAAGAGCAGAGAAATTTCACTACGGCAAACAGTTTTGCAACATAACCTTGCCTTTTAAATCCTCAAATGTTTGTCTTTATTTCCCTCTTGACAAACTCAACCTAAATCCTTAAATCCTTGAAAATGACACGAGTAAACAAAAAGAGACCTTAAATTACTCTGGACTATCTTTAGGGACTAAACATGGGCCAGTATCAAACAACACTAAGTTTTAAATCTTCAGAATCTTATCAGAGGGTTTTTAATGAGGTGCCAGGGAAAGACGAGTTTTCTCTACTTGTATGGATCATATGTTGCAGCACACTGCTGATCAGCTGGATTACATTATATATATCTACATATTTTCTGTTTTTATCAGCTCAACAAAAAAACTAAACAGGAATATTTAGATAAAAATTAAATGCAGCTTAGGGTGCATAGAGTTTAGCATTGCATAAAAGTTGTTGGATATTTGTCTGATTATTTAAAGATCAATATTTTGTTTAGTAATATGCACCACTTCTTTCAATTTTTTATTATTTTATTAAACTGCAACATGGGAGCTATAGATGGCGACCGAAACCCATTTTGGAAACCCCTGGTTTAAGGAATAGTCCATTTATTTCATTGATGTTTTTGACAATAAATCTCATCAGTTATTAATAGATTTTATTTGAATTTGTACTGTTCTTTTGCAACAGATATCAGAAACTGGACTGTTGATTTGAAACTTTGGGATCATTATTGAAACTGTTCAATACACAAATAAGGAAAGAAAAATGTTTTTTACTGTTCATATTCCTCCATTCACAGAGATCACAATCAGAAGTGGAAATAATAGTCACATTTATGTTTTAAAGAAAATCAGATAATTTTTGTGGGTTTTTTTTTACTCAAGGTGATGATACTATGAGACTCTCAGATCGGCCCACACCTATTAAGTTCTGATGTCAAAAAAATTTAAAATCTGAAGCTGGACAAAAACTTTTCAAATCAGCTTTATGATGTTATCCTGAAGTAGGGCAATGGGGGGAAAGGAGTACTTACGACTGGCAGGCGAAGGCCATCCCACAGATAGGGAGACAGCGAAAAACACCCTCCCAGCGCACCACATAGACCTGCCCTAGCCACCAGCCGCTGAGCAGCCCGTGTTTGAACGAGGACAGCACCATCTGAGGGGAAGGAGGCGGAGGGGAGGGAGGGGGAGCGGGGGTTACAGCCCAGACCAAATGAATACAAATGGACGGAGGACATGAAGAGCATAGAGGAAAAAGGAGGATGATGTCCATGTCGACAGCTCGCTGATTTTTTCGTCATAATCATTGAGGGAAGAAAATCAGAAAACATGAAGAGACAGAAATGGAAGGAAGCCGCGTCCTGGATGAAAAACCCGTCGGAATCGGACAGAATGAGTCAAATAGAGAGCTGGGGAAAACTGGAGGCTTTTGGGCGACAACCTAACAGGTTTTTCACCAGCATGCGTTTCCTTTGTCTTGCTCCTTTAAAACAAAAAAAAATAAAATCCACCACATCCAGAACACTGCGATTCATTCTGGGTGGAGGTGTAGCAAAAAACTCAGTTAAACCCCTCTGCCTTACTACTACTGCCACCAAAGACACACACACACACCCACACACAGCTCAATCCAGAAAAGGTGAATGAATGATGGGGATGAAGGACAGGAGTGGGCAGAAGGTTCAGGTGGAAACATGAGGAAGGATTTAGGGAGAGCAAAGCTTCCTTCACTCTCTGCCCTTACCGTGGTGTTATTGGGGGTGGGGGTGGGGTTTACTTACGGGTGACAGCAGAAGGTTGTGGCGATAATGGGCAGGCACTGAATGACGCCCTTGAAACGCCACAGGTGAACCTGCTCCACCCAGGAGCCCGAGATTATGCCGTAGCGCAGAGACGACAACACTATCTACATCACCAGAAGCAGAGACAGCGGCGAAAAGAGGAGAGGGGAGAGCCAGAGGGGGGGAGAGGGGATGCACATGTTAGGTAGAGGAGAGGAAGGGAGGCGGGACAAGAGAGAGGAAAAAAAAGACAGGAAAGTTAGATGATGAAGGGTGAGAGAGGAGATCAGTTAAGGGTAGGATGGAAAGAGGGAGGGAAGGAGATACATCTATTAGAGGGTGAGGTGACTGGGCCGGGTCGGGCCGGGTCTAGAGTTAAACTCACCGCACCACTGCTCTAAGTTACCGACATGCTCCACAACTCACATGACAACAGAGAGAGAGAGACAGAGAGAGAGAGAGAGCAGCAATAGCAGTTTGAAGGAATTCAGTAAAACTGAGCTGAACACAAACACAACCTAACTCACACCAGGCAGGAAACTGATGCTGGACCAGCCTCTGCTAGAGCAGGACCGTCTCTAGGTTTTGTGGGGCCCCAACTTATCAAAATGTTGTAGGAATGATCTGCTGATTATTTTTGGACTGATCGAGTGATGATCGGACAGCTAAAGATGCTTAATAGATTTTTTTTTTCAGAATTTAAATCAGCTGAAGCTACATCTGCCACTTGAGCAGTTTTGGGTAGAACATATTCACAGACAAAAAATGTGCTTTTACATCTTAAATGAAAAATGTGTGCATAAATAAAGCAGTGTAAATATACTTTTTTGAATCCAGTAAACAACTAATTGATTACAAAACTAGTTGACGATTATTTAATCGATTTAATTATGTTTAATCGTTTCATCCCTAATGGTTTTTATATAACTGAATCAAGATGTCACCTGGTGCATCTTTGTCCAACAGAGTAAAGAGGGATGAATCCAGTTTTTTATTATTAATTGTAATCCATGCATCTTTTCACAACGTGTTTCAGAAGAACGCTCTGTGCAACAGGAAAATGTCTCTTTTGACTTTTCACTGCAGACTTTTCTATAAGCTGTCGTTCTTGTGGAAGCAAAGCCCAGGTCGGTAAAAAGAAATATGACAGAGGCCAGCTTGATGCTGATCAGTGCTGAATGGCCAAGTAATCAAAGTTCAGTTATGCTGAGTGGAAACAAGAACTGACTCTAGAATAAGTCAATAAAATTCCTCTTCCATTAAAATTATCGCTGCACTGATTGCAGTTTTTGACCGATCACCGATCTTAAAAAGCCTGACCTATCAATTTCTATTTTGACTGATAGCAGTCGAATTTTTTTGTCTAAAAAGTTGCTAAATTATAGAGGCAAAGTTGCTAAATTGGAAACTCTAATACCACATGTGAAAAACCTTGATCCTTGGAAGAGAACACACGTGAAATGTTCTCTCTGGAAAAAACAGGAGTAAAATTGGACATCTTCCATTTTTGGCGCCTGCATCAACTATATAGTCATTTCTTGGGCAGATTAGAGGTCAGATTTAATCCAAAGACCGGTGCAGCAACTGTTTTCTGCCTGAGTGACTTAGTGTGGATTTGCTCTTTACAAACAGGAGCAAGACAGTACCTTGTTGGTGCATTGGTACAACGGAGCAAATAAGCAACAATTCATGAAAAATACAACAAAAACAACATTTGTTCAAACAGAACAGGAGCTCCAACTGAAAAGCAGAACGGCACGTTAGACTCATTTGGTTTTTACATGCATAAAAGGAACACAAACTATTAATACACAATAAACTAAAGCTGCTCTTAGTTCATGATGTCATATAAAATCTAAAGGTAGAGATGAGAAACAATTATCGTTGGTTTGCACTAGCCAAACTTCAGCCACAAAAACATCTGAAGCATAATTTTAAAGACCACCAGTGCTGCAGGTTTCCCTTAACAACGGTACAATAACTGAATATGACTGAATTGTTCTTTGAGGTTTCTTCGAGTTTGTACTCTAGATTAAAAATAAGTCACTGAAAAACAGTATGCAGAAAGACCCCTGGCCGGGATTCGAACCCAGGACCTTGTTGCTGCAAGGCAACAGAGCCACCAACTACCGTAACAGGATTTGATCCCAATCTATAGAGAAACTCTGACTCATGTATACAGAGGCTGTTTTGCTGGTGCAAACCATTAACCTGCTGACCTCACCGACAGTCCTCACATGTACTGGACAGACTGAGAGCGGCTGAGTGGAACTGGGCTCACCGTGAACATGAACAGGGTGTAGAAGATGAGAGCCATGGCTGAAAAGGACTGGATGGAGGACATCATGTTCCTCTGCAGGCTGAGGGGGAGGACGACCAGCAGCGACACGGCGACCAGCAGGAGCACACGGAAACTCCCCGTCACCTGAACGCAGCACAGCAACGACGCCAGGCGAGGAGCTTCAAATACCACCGCAGTCAAACTCGCTGGCTACAGACCAGGGGTGTCCAAAGTGCGGCCCAAGGGCCATTTGAGGTCTTTAGAATAAACTTTTATGGCCCCTGACAGCATTTGAAGAATGTTGCAAATTTGATGCAGATTGCAATGGCAAATTTATATTCTAAATGGAAAATGTAAAAATCTAATTTTTTTTTATCAACCTCAAATGTCATACTAACTTTGGTTTCATTAAAATTACTTGTAAGGCTGGGAAGCCACCGATAACTGCTTCCAGTTCTAGTTAAATTTAATGTTGTGAAGGTAAAGGAGAAAATCACAATCATGTGCTTGTATTTTTGATTGGAGAGAAAAAGTCAATTTTGGCCCCAGAGAACTTCTAACTTGAGGATTTCAGCCTTCGGTGCAAAATGTTTGGACACCCCTGCTGTAGCTTTTGACAGATTTTTTGTGTATATAAGAGAGGGAAGCAGATTAATACTGAACGTTGACTTATAAAATAAGTCTCAAACCTGTAAACCCAACAGCTGAGCGAAGAAATTTGATCCCAAGTCAGCAATGACAACGTAGAAGGCGATACAAGTCCCGAGCATCAAACCTATCATACTGCAGAGACGGGAAAAAGAATTTCAATTTATTTAAAAAGTCAAAGTCTGAGATTAACTTTACATTCTCGTTATTGCTGAGTTTTTACAGAAAACAAAAACCAAAAACAACATTTCAAATCTGAAAACACGCAAGGTGAAACTTGCCTCGTCTCTACGAGCGTTTTTCCAGGTTTCCCATAAGCATGGAAGGCTGTAGAGACGGAAACATCGACGTGAAAAATCTAACAGAAACTCATTCATCAGCTGACATCCTGCTCAGAATGGTTGGAGGTGGGGGAGCAGCTGGCTTTCTCACTTCTTTAAAACCACAACTGCTGCTACTTCTGTTACTGCGGCAATAAGGAGGCACCACAGATTACATACCCAGTCCAGCATAAGTCCTCCGCTTGGTGTTGCTGGCGGTGTGGACAAGGAACATGCAGGACTTGTGGGTCATCCATGAACAGAAGAAGAGCAGCAGAGTGCCCAGCACGATCCCACACTGGGGAGGAGCAGAGAGGCAGGTCATCATCAAACCCAACCTATACCTTCAACTCCTGTGATTCAGGAAATTAACACGAGAGAGGATGAAGTATGAGAACTACTTCTGGTCTTTTCATATTTTGCAGAATTTCTGGGAATTGTTTAAATGGACAGTTTAGACCAGTGGTGTTCAAACTTTGTGCTGTAAGCGACAAAGTCGATAAGTAGAAAGGACCTGGGGTCACAGAAGTGTTAGGGTTTTTTAGAACCTTTTGGAAAAGAACATTTTGTGCCTTTTTTATTTTACCTGCTCAATAATAAACTAAAAGTGACAATTTTATGGAAAGCAACAAAATAGAACATTTTTGTAGAAAACTGATCATGATGGATAGAAAACATGAAAAAAGGTGTAGCACGACAGCGTTACTGTCAGACAGTTTCCACATGTTTTGCGGTTGATCGTTTTCTTATTTGAACTAGAAGATTTGCATTTGAGAAAAAACCAGACCAATGTTTGTGATTCTAGCTGCTCCAAAATTAAGACGAATGCAAAAGCTTTAATAAATGGGAGGTACAAAAAGTTAGTTTTTTTTGTACTCAATATTTCTTTAAGATGTTATTTATCTGCAATAATGTTGCCCTGTAGCACATGCCAAACTATTTGATTTGAAAAAATACTCACAGTTTGCTATTGAGTTTTTTCATGAATAGATTCTTAAATGCCCACTACAGGCCATTTAATTACATTGATGATCTTGATATGGCCCAAAATGAAAATGAATTCCAAATACCAGCTTTATAAGATCAAAAAATTTCCATCTGTGAAAAATGGCCCCTAAAATAATCAGGCAAAGATTTTTCTGCTACAACAACAGATAACACATCAACAGAATCGGTCGAGTGATATGACATGACAAGGCCACAGGTAGGCTTCAGATTGTGCATGTTTGGCTAAATCTCTCTCATTGTACATAGAAAAGCCTAAATCTGAAAGAGGCTGCTGATTTCAACCATGAACGTGTCACACCCAGGAGCAGCGTTGCTCCTGGATGTGACTCAGTCACAGAGCGACCCGTTTATCCAACATGCGCATTTTTAGAAAGGTAGGAGGAAGTTGGAATCTGGTAAAAGTCCATTCATCATGCACAGGAAGAACAAGCAACTTCTACACAGAAAGGTCACAAGATTCTAAAAAAACACACACACACATTATATATACTGTATATACAGTACAGACCAAAAGTTTGGACACACCTTTCTAATTCAATGGGTTTTCTTTATTTTCATGACTATTTATAAGGCAAGAAATCCCACTTATTAACCTGACAGGACAGGTTGACCTATGAAGTGAAAACCATTTCAGGTGACGACCTCTTGAAGCTCATCAAGAAAATGCAGATTGTGTGCAAAGCAGTAATCACAGCAAAAAGTTGCTACTTTGAAGAAACTAGAATTATATTCTAGTTGTTTTACACTTTTTTGTTTAGTGCATATTTCCACATGTGTTATTCATAGTTTTGATGCCTTCAGTGTGAATCTACAATGTCAATAGTCATGAAAATAAAGGAAACTCATTGAATTAAAAGGTGTGTCCAAACTTTTGGTCTGTACTCTATATATATATACTGTATATATATATATGCAGCTTATAGTTCAAAAGATCCAAATAAAGTAAATCTATAATAAGATGATGGTATTACAATCCACAGGGTGAGAAATAAAATCCATTTTGCCCACATAAAATATGCCATCATCATCAACTGGATTCAAACATGCTGGTTGTGAAACTGAAACCCATTTTGCGTTGCATAACAGTGATAGATGATTTCATGTTCATGTCCAAGCTATGATACTTCAGTTTGTCTAAATGCGCGCTTAAAAACATATTTGCAAAATTCATCATAGTGTCATATACATTTCGAAAAAGGATTTGAAACTGATTGTTTTTTTATGATATATACTTTCAGCTTTTCGCAGATTTTATTGTAAATTTAGGTAAAGAAATTCCCATGGAATTTCACCCTTAGTTGTTCAAATTATAAACCTATATGTATAGCTTAATGGATTGTTTATTTTCAACATATTCACATTCACTTTTAAACACTGCGATACATATTTACATAAACATTTTTGTAGACAGTATAAACATATTTGAACCTACCCATCTTATTTTACACATTATTTTTTATTTAAATTAAACATTTAAAAAAACCTCTGGATCATGTGAAACTGATTTCACATGATCCAGAGGGCTCTAAATCTGACAGGGCACTAAAAGGCCCTGTCAGATGAGATGTTTTTAACAGACAACTATTTAAAAAAAATATTGCTATAATGCCTTGTAAGAGTAGGCAGCAAAATTAAAATTTAAAAGTATACGTAATCTAAATAAGAATTGATTATTTGGATACATTTCTCAAAATCATTTGAAAACGTACGAAATATTTATTATATTTCAATATAACACTAAAACAAGTGACAAAAACAAACCCAACACTGGATCAGAACAGTTTCAGTGAACCTCAGCCTGTCTGCATGGAATAAAGTGAACCTTATGGCGGCAGCTGAGTGACCCACCTGTTTGAAGCAGAAGGGCATGGTGAGCACGCTGACTCCAACGATGCTGTTCACCACGTTCATGATCAGGCCCCAGTTTGACGCCGTCATTTTTCAGTTGCTATGTGCGTGGCAGTGGTCTTATAAAACCAATAAAGCTGTACGAGGCAGAGACGGGAGCACCGTGAGGGCCGCCGGTGCTGTTTTGGCTCGGTCTAATTTCTGGAGCTGCTGGTCTACTTCCCCGTGGATCAGTGACGTGGCGCTTTGAGAGGAAACACAACGACAGCTCGGTAGAACACGCTATTAACTTTATTTATTTTTCTAAAATACCAGCTGATAAGCTACCCGAATAGTGTTTGGGTAAAGGTAAATAAGTCCACGTAGGCAGTTTATAACGTGTAAAGTCATTAGCCACAAAGCTAAATCGATAACTTTCTAGTTGCCTACCTTACTCTCCGCCCTCCCGCCTTCCTGTACTGCTACGTTATCATCTGTAATTCCGCCACATTCATTCGTTTTTTGCGGATAAGAGGCGTGTTGGTGCGTGTAATGAGAGAAGAAAATCAGTGTATCACAGTTCATCAACAAATACAAGAGGACTGCTTCCCTGAAAGTGTATCCAGGAAGTGGTATCTAAGAGCTGAGTGACGCTGCCGCAACTTAAAGACTGCTGAAATACTCGGGCGCCTACTAGTGGTCGAAACTTCAATGCCACTTTTTATGAAACCCAACTTCTATTAGACCTTCATTGTTATTATAAAAGGCAAATTGATTTAAAATTTTTTAAAGTTTGTTTTACATCCAGGCAACAAAAAAAAAAAAACATTTTAAGTGTATATGGTAACCGAGCAAGGTGTATTTCTTTTACTGCGTTAGTACATAATGAGTTTCTTTCTTTCCATTCAGTCTTTAATAATATTCCAAGGCCGCTAATATTACTGATCTTTCTTCTGTATTGCTTCATTTTCTTGTGCATCCTGTTTTTAATATAACTTGTTTTAAATAATTTTCCAGTCTTAAATTCCATTGACATTACAGGATGTGTTTTATGAAACTCAGAACATTTCTAAGAGGTGAAGAATGTGTACTTTTGAAACTCTGAAATTTCCATGAGTTTAATCTCAAAATGTCAAAGTTTTTTCTAGCAACATTTTGATTTTTGAAACTGTGAAATTTCCCATGTTTTTCTAGAAAATTTCTGAGATTAATCCCAACATTTCTGAGATTTGTGGTGGAAATGTACTCATTTTCTATCTATAATAGTCTTCGTACGCCATCTTAAGCATCATTGCATAATCTATTTTCCTTTTTTAATGTTAAAATATGTTTCATATCTTTTTGGTAATACCATAAAACTGTGGCGTTTGGTCATATTTTACTAGTCTCATACTATCTCATACCTTGTTCAGACACATTTTGTTATTGTAGCTGTTTTTAACTGTTATGCATGTTTTTACAGTTCTCCTTATCATCATTATATATCAGTTTACAGGTGATTTGTGACAAAAGTTGATGAGTTTTCAATCGTTTCATTTTTGCTAGCACTCTCTTTCACCTTTTAGCCCTCAGTTTGAATGTTGTTTGTGGCATATATTTCTTTTTGTTGACATTAACTTCACTGGTGATTTCAATTCATTTTACTTAAATAATTATTTTGACATATATAATGTGATGCAACTCGGTGCTACTGGTACATTAATGCATCATGAAATGCTGATATGTCATCAGTTAGATGGAAATGTTTTTTTCTTCTCCTGCATAATAGATTATGCTTTTGAGAACATTTTATTTTGTTGACAGTGCTCTTTGTTCCTTGTTTCCTCCTGAGGGTCATATACTGGTAACAGAATATTTTTGCCTTGTTATATTTATTTTACAAAAGCACCAACAGACATGCTCGAATCCTGTTTTTCCAGAGGCCTCAGATATTCCTTTCAGGAAAAGGAAACAAGCAACAAAGGACTGAAACAGAAAAGAGCAAATGCGGTCGATGACGTTGGAGAGGTTTTTTTTTTCTTTCTTTTTTCTTTTTAGCCTCTGCACCTGAGATGCTGCTTGGCAGCGGCCCCGGTTCGTTTCCGCCTGCCCGGTGCCCTCTCTGATACACAACTATTGTGTCATTTGACCAGGAAAGAGGAGAAGGAGGCGGGGGATGGAAGGAGAAAGCCATGGAGGGCAAAAAGGGTCTTGACCTTAAATTTCCCCCTCAAGCCGGTTCTGCTTTCCCCCAGAGATGAGGGATTTTTTTTTTTAAAGCAGGCATGTGATGAAGCTTTGATAGGCAAGGAAGGGGAATTCTGAATTGCACAGAGGATGTGGATGTATATATACGTGTGTAGGTGGATATGGCAGATATTTTAGATTGTTGCAAAATCTACTTCACTAGCCATCACAGACAGATAGATAGATAGATATATAGATAGATAGATAGATAGATAGATAGATAGATAGATAGATAGATAGATAGAATTAAATCCTGTACTTTTAAAACTTCTTCATGATTCTTCACAGCACTCATTTTGAACTTTATACCACCTGATCAGACTTCAGTGAACCTGTTCAGTGAAACAGGTGAAGTAGGAAATGGAAAAATGATGCTGTATAATGTCAGTGGGTTGAGTTAATAGATTTAGTTCGCACTATAGAATGAGGTAAAATAGAGGGAAGATGGAGTTAGCTCTGTTCAAATTCATACATTGGCCAAACACTTGGTCATAAAGTTAATATAGACAGATTGTTTTTTAATACAGTGTTATAAAATAAGTGATAAGTTTGTCACTCATATTCAGGCGTTGCCAATAAAAAGCCTTTTTTGGACATTATGAAATTGTCTTTCTTGTTTTAATCTGATCTTTTTGAATCCCAAATTACACAAAACATAAACATGATAAGTTTCAACACAAATAAGTCTGTTGTTAGCGGTAGCATCGTTATCATAGACTAATTACTTAAAATAGCGCAATTCACTACTCAACCGGCAGAAACAAGTCGACAGCCATTTAATGCTTCTTTTGATCCTAAATGCTTGACCCAACTTGAAACTAAATGATTGTATTTTCCAGTCTTTTGAAAACTTTCTTCTGGCTCTTATAATATCTGCAGCACCAGATAGTTAGTTATGTGGAGAGCCTCGATGCGGGTAAATCCTCAATATTATAAGAGAAGTCTTTTTTTACCGAGACAATACGGATCATATCCTAAATATACGTGTATTTTTTCGAGATGCCTTGTCTGTTCCAGCCTACGTAGGGCTTTAGCATACTGTTGTGATCCGTTTTGATTTGTTTTGAACCGGAGAAATCCACTTCCGGCCCTGTATCTGAATTTCGCGCTTCATCCTGGTCACATGTCTGAAACCCAGCAATTCTGAAATTGTGTTTTTCGACATTAGCGGAATAAAGACAAAGTTTTGCACATATTTGTAGTAGGAACACAGCTTGTGTGTACTTGTTTAGCTATTCTTCTTTCGACCATTTTTGGCATTACTAACATTCTAAAGACCGACAGACGTAAGCCCAGTCATACTACGGTGGACCTCCTTGTTAGGGTTAAGGGTTAGCTTTAGCGGTAGGGTGTGATTTAAGTTTTAGTTAAAGTTAGGGTTAGAAATAGACCAGTACTGGTTGGGGTTAGGAGAAAATGTCTGGATTAGGCATAAATGGAGTTATTACAATGGATGGAAGTCAATGCAAAATCCTAATATGGGTAGAAATACAAACTTGTGTGTGTGGACGTGGGTGTGTGTGTGTGTGTGCATATGTGCATGATCAGAAAGGTTAAGACAGGAAAAACCCTGGCCATTGTGCGGCAGTGACCCCTCAAAATCAATGTGACAGACCGGTTGATTGGCTGGAGGGTCCTGTCTCTCTGCACATAATCCCTCAAGGTAGACCCTCAGCCAGTCGGGGTGTGCTCGTGTGTGTGTTGGTGAGTGTGGGTGTGTGTGTGTTTGCATTTATGTATATGGATGTATTTGGGGTTGTCTGTGTGTCTCTCTTCACCTAATCCCTCAGGATTGATCAACAGCGATGGGATTGGGTATTAGTGCAGTTACAGGGGGTCAAGCCTGCTGGTGTATGTGTGGGGCGGGGGGCGTGGGTGTGTGTGTGTGCGTGACTGAGAGAGCTTGAGTGTGAGAGATACTCCACGGTAGCCCAATTAGACTGCAGAGTGCCCATGTTCCTCTGAGGCAGTAATGTGTAGAGGTACTGGGAGGCTTCAGGAACCGGGGAAGATTCTGAGTTAGCCTGGATGAGGCAGGGTGGAGGCAGGGGAGGCAGATTTTTACAGCAGATTTGAACGGATAACCAGGTTGGAGCGAAATTGGACGCAGGCATCTGGATTTGACCTCCAGCCCTCAGCGTGACCCACAGGTCGCTCTGGGGTCGCGGGGCACAAAGCAGAGCACTGACCCTGCACAGGTCAAGCATGCGGGCGGCTGAAAGGACGCCTTTGTGGGGGCCTGGCATGCTCACTATTTCCCATGAGCACCAGGGGACCATGTCTGCCCAGGAAACTGAACCGGAGAGTCAGAGGAGGTGTGTGTGTGCGTGGGTGTGTGTGTGTGTAAGTGAGGCTGGAAAACCGTAACTGATTTTGTTTATATATCTGCCTGTTTGGCTCCTGATTATCGCTGACTGAAAATTTCTCCTGATTTTGATTTACCACCAAACGCCTGGCTGGTTGTTTGATTTTTTTTTTTTCTCTGTATGTTGGAAACCACTGAAGGATTTTGGAACATCAGGTTAAAAATAGCAACGCAAATTTACTCTCTAAGTTCCAGTTGAGGGATGATGTTCGGAAAACTTAAAACACATTCCAGTTTCTTCGACATTAAGATCGAATCCAGGTTCTCTTAAAGCCTGATAAGTTTAATCATATATATATATACACACACTCCTGCTTGTGTTGGTGGAAGGCAGAGGGAGATGCAGTTCGGATCTTCGGGTGCGCCTGTGGTTGTTGCTTGTGTACATCTGTTAGCGCCTCCTTAATGAGCGCATGCACATTCCCTCCAGTCCTGTGTGTGGCCCTCGGAGAACCAGAGTGAAGCCCCTCCGCCCCCCCTCCCACTCCAGTAATCACATTTAATTACGCACCAGCATTAGACGGCTTATGAATAGGGTTTTTAGGCAGGCCTCTCACACAGAAATTGGCTGCATCCAGCTGAACATTGCCCACCTTTGTCCCGCTTATCCCGTTATATTCTATTAAGACTTTGTCATTTGACCGTCATCAAAGCACCAGCTAACAAAGCACTGCTAACAACTGCGGGACTAATGCTGCACATTAAAAACCGGGGGAACAACGGCCGTTTTCCTGCTTGAACAGCTAGTGTCTGCCCCGTTAATGCAGCACATGGGACCACACATCACACTCCGTCCACAATGACATAGCACCTAGTACTGCTGATGAAAGATGGTTATTCTAGAGAGTTTCCTCCACGTGAGCCAATCTGAGTCTGAAATGTGGAGCAGCTTCTCTTGTAGGTACGAATTTTCTTGTTAATCTCTCAGGAGATTCTCACACTTTTAAGATGCTAGATGAATCAGATTTGCATTAAGGAAGGTGTAGTCACATTCTCTACTGTTGAGATCTGCAACATGCATGTCCAGTGTATGATTTCTTAAGTATCCACATCCTTTAAGCTTTTTTCTACTTTGTCCTTCAACAACCACAAACTTCAATGTCATTTATTGGGATTTTATGTAGCAGATAAACAATAAGGGTGTTTTAACACCTAATATAAACATAAATGGAGTAGCATCAGATTTTAGCGGTTGGAATATTTCTTCTTTGTCGTTGATAAAAGACCACAAATCATTTCTCCTGTTAGCATTTGTTTTGGTTGTTTTTACAGAAAATGCAATGCGTGTAGTCCGCTTCCTGCTTCTGGTGCGGTCTTTAAGATTGGCCGCTTATCAGTTAATCGTTAGTCAATCGATAACATCAAACATCTTCAGATTAACTCATCAACAGTTAATTTGCATCCAGGCAGATGCAAGTTATCTGCAGGTCAGGGAAACAGTTGTAGGGAAATTGTAGGCTTGGGTTCTAAACCAACATCAAAAGTCCTGAAAATGGAGAAATTGTGGCGCAGCTGCAAACATACCAAGACGTGACTGTCTGGCTTCAGCAGCCCAGAGGCCAGTGGGGGAGATGCAGAGATTCACAGCTCGGGTGGGAGAATCTGTCAACAGTCCAGCTATTGGATACGCACTTAACAAATCAGACTTTTATGGAAGAGTGGATAAAAGGTAATAGTAACTGTTGAAAGAACTTCATAAAATGTTCTGTATTTTGCCACAAGGGCACAGAAAACATATGGAAATCAGTGCACCAGTCAGTTTCAGCCACAATCGATTTTCTTTAGCTCTTTTGCCTGCATCCAAAATGTTTTATGCGGCAGAAAGTGCTGCACACTGACCCGAACACAGCAGCCATATTTTGAAACACGGTAGTGACATCATGCTGTTGGAATGCTTTTCTTTTGCAGTGACAGGATTGGATTCCCTCCAGTAGTACAGAATGTGACTACACCTTCCTTAATGCAGATTTTCTACCGGGCCAATCAGCAAACAGAAGAAGTTGTGAACGATGACCTGATTTTCTGTGATGTTTTAGAATTGTAGTCTGCCTGTAGTTTTATCAATGGCAGCGTAGGAAATGAATTAAGCCGTTCAGTCTGTGTTGGCCATGCTTCCAAATATTGTATTAACATTAACAGTCGCCTTCTGCGCATCGGTAATTTCTCTCTTCGCAGTGGAGGGAGGTTGTTTACAGCGCAGTCAGTCTATTTGCAAAGAGCTTCATAAAGTCAAACTGCAGTGTTACGTCACAGTCAAACGTTAGCGATTGGGTAAAGTTTAAAACGTCAACAGAGTCCACCACTCCAGGAAGCAATTGTTTCTCAACAGCCGAGAGTCCAGATCCTCTGGACGAAGCAAACAGGTAGAACAAAGGGCTGGGTTTTACCAGGCTAATCCAGACCTAAAGCTAACTGAAACTCCATTACTTGGAAGTGCATGTTCACATGTTTAAATTGAGATATTTGGCCAAGAAGCTGGATACACTTCAAGATGTAGATGTGCAAAGCTAGTACAGATGTGCAAAGCTAGTAAAGACACATTGTTAAAGAAAATGTGTCTTTTCTTTTAGAGGGGGCATGATTACAAATCTAAGTCAGATTTTAAGAGATAAAGCTAAAATCCCAACAAGACATACTGAGGTTTGTGTGGCACTGCATCAGCAGAAAGCGCCGTCTTTACATGAACCAACCATATGTAGAGAAACTGAATGTAAAAATTCCAATACTTGCCAGCTGTCTATCACTGCTTCAAGGCCTGCATTAAAAAAAACTTTGAAAAGCTCCACTGCGTTACCTTCAAACTCCTGCAAAGTTTCCAACATGTTGCAGTTCAGAAGCAACGCATTGCGCTTGTAACCGTCCCGTCACTTTCAATGTTGGCTTTTCAGCCTCTTCTTTTGACAGGGAAGCAGACCAATTTTCTACTTTAGAGAGAGAGGCTCACACACGCTGAGCCGGAGCCCAAACTGACCATAAATCCGGGGTGTTTTTAAAAGGCCAGACTCATAAAGCGAAGAGGTGACAGAGCGGCACTTGATGGCTCAATATGGCTCTCATCTCTCCACACACAGTCTTGAATGTCAGGCCCACATGGAGCTGGATGTATATTTCTGCACGCTGTGATAACTGCACCAGAACACTCCTGTTAGAGTCATGCATCCATACTCTATATCACAATATCTAACGCACTGGTTGCATACTGAGGGGTTGTAATGTGTTGTATACCGCCTGGGCCATCTGTGTGTGTTAACACACACTGAGCCTGAGCGTTGTGAATAGTGTGTTTGACTTGAACAGAATGACTGTGGGGATTCATGCTGGGCTTCCTCTATTAAACTCTGCAATAAGGCCGGCTGTGTGTGAGGGCGCTGACGTTCCTGCCCACCCCGGTGATCTACGGCCTGTGCGTTCACGCTAAATTCCCTACCTGTTCCCCCATGATCTACTGCTTCGGAGGGATGCTTTATATGCCTCGTACGGACATGTGTGTGCATTTGCGTGTGCTTGAATCAATGTTTGTGAGCGGGCACGTCCAACGAGGGCGCGCGGGGCTTGCACGCGTCGCAGCAGGCCTCGGATGGCGGGAGGTTCTTTGGTGTTTGGCACGCGGAGGAGGTGAGATCCGAAGGCAGACAGAGGAGGGTTTTGAATCTGAATGGCGACTCTGAACCGATGCAGACCTCGGATCGGAGGTGGTGATACTTTACAGCGGGGTGGGGGCAGCCACTGAAGGGGGGACTCAGTGAAGTGGTGGAAACGGTGCAGCTCCATATATCTCCGGTTAATTGACGGCGTCCGAGGCCGCAGCGGAGCTGAGAGCCAGCAGGGACGGCGCTGTCCTCGGGTTTCCACCACTGCTCCTTCTCCTCCGCTGCAGTTCTGTGGCTGCTCAGCCAGAGACAGACGCTGCCTTTGAAATGCTGCTTTATGTGGTTCTCTGGTGCCAGCAGCATCATTAGGATTTTAGGAGAGGCACTTAGCACATGAACAGCCAGGTCCTTACTCAGAGAATATTAGGATTCTGTCTTCTTTTTCTTTTTTTTTATTGCTGTACTGATTTATAACAGAAACAGTATAGACAAGAAACAGAATGTCCTAATCAAATCCAGAAAAGAACATGACAGAAGTCTAGTATTATTGAAATAACATTATGGAGGGTGTGTGTGGGGGGGGGGGGTCCTGAAGCTTATATTCTCTCAGTAACGGTACAGAGGTGCAGTCATCATATCCTTTTAGAATTTAAAAACTTTCTCACTTTTTTTTTAATCTCAAAAAGCACAAACAATACAATTTGAAATATTTATTATGTACAAATTTGTACTAATAAGCATTCATGTGTTTAAAGCTGCAGTATTTAACTGTTATAAAAGAAATGTTTTTTACACATTTGTTAAAACTATCACTAAGTCGTGACAGTTTAACATGCGACAGATAACCTGTGGAAAGATCAGCTTCCTCCACCTCCTCCCTGTGCTGCTACTAAGATCTAAAGAAAACTTACCACACCCAATCAGAGCCACGATAAAGGTCTTTATAGCTGCTAATCAAGCTTGTGTACGTGCTACTCAATGTGTTAATGGCAGAGAAACAGCTTACTGATAGGAAGACGGATCATTTGCCATGCAATGCTAACTAGCCTGACCATTCATGGCAGGCTCCAATTTGGGCAATGAGCTGTAGTGTAGCACAGAGCAAAGGGAAGGGTGTGATGAATGTGTACACAGGCATGATTGGCTGCACTAAGACCCTTTTCCTGGTTCTGATTGGTTGTTACTGAACAGGAGCAGTGTATTTCTGCAGGTGGCAATAGGAGCACAGGGAGGAGGCAGAACAGCTTGAGTTGTTTGGGACTTATACTGTCATAACATGTTGACAGTTACAACTAATATGTAAAAACCTATTTTTTAATAAAAGTTACATACTGCAGCTTTAAATCTATTTAATATATTAGTATATCAAAAATCTAATATTTAAAGATTTTGATACCTGAAAAGTAATAGAACAGTGATTCCTTGTTGATCCAAAGAAATGCCATCCATCCATCCGTGGTGGCAAAGGACCGAGCTAAGATCCTCTGTAACTTCTAGACTCAAACATACATATTAGTAATGGCCAACCAACCAGACATTGTTATTTATCAGTAATAAGCAACAGAGGACAGTGATGTGATCGATGCATCCATCCCCAATAATGGAAACATCAGGAAAGGAAAAGGTAATCAATCCTCTCTTCACACTGCAAGGTGACTGGTGGTTTCTAGAATTTCAAAAAGTAGTTTTTCTGCTCACGAGTTTTTAAATAATTTAAAAATATATCTAAATCCCACTCATCTGACTTTAAGCCACTTTTTTTAGGTTCAGTATTACTAGCAATACAGTAGACTGATCACAGCTTGACCCATAGAATCAGGAAATCCTTTTAGAACCCGTCTGCAAACATGAAAAGGGTTAAGAGATTTCATATCATATGCAGATTTTTAAAAATTTGAGAAAATAAATGTCTTTCTGGTATTCAGTTAGAGGAGAAAGTGCTAGCTTCATTGGCAGATTTTTTTTACAAGTCTCATGCTTTATTCCATCAATATTATGGAATTATTGACTCAAAACAAGCTCCTATATGTTGCTGAAAAATTAATTGTATGATAGATTTCCTTATCTCAAGTGTACTATTTGAACTAGAAACTAGACCAAAAATACTTTGTAAGATTTTGTGTTTTTGCTGTGAAGCTGTAACATAATGTCCCAATGACTGACGATTAAAGACACGTGGTTTAAATATTTGAATTTCTCCTGTCTGTGTCTTGTAATTTTTTTCATCTTTCTTAATACCATATGTGTGTATGTGTGTGAACCAGGTGTTTATATCATTGTGGGGACTTATGTCTGTCTACAATGTGAGTTTGTGGGGACCACTGCTGCTTGTGGGGACATTTTCTTGGTCCCTATGAGAGGAAATGCTGTTTTGGGGTTAAGCTTAGGACAAAGGTGTGAATTGACTTTTGGTTAGGATTAGGTATGTGATGGTTAAGGGTAGTGTAAGCGTCAGCCTGTAGAAAATGAATGGAAGTCAATGTAAAGTCCCCACAAGATACAAAAACACGACAGTGTGTGTGCGTGTAGGAGAGAGTTTGTGTGTATGTCTAAATACCTGACACCCTAAACAGGAAATATCTCTTTTCTCCTAGCAAATATGATTTATGAACCTCAGCATTTAGCTCAGTTTAGGGTCAGAATTTCATCTCTGACATGCAAACACCTTCAATTCCCAGAGCTGTACTTTGCAGATATGTTTCTAATCTTTTTCTCTCTCTCTTTTATTTTTTAAATCAAGGCTTGCAAAGTCTGGTCAAACACAGCTTCTCCACATACTTTTCCACATTCCTCCTGTTTCTATGTTTTTTTTTTCTTGAAAGATATGCCTTCCTCCTTCCCTTCTCTTCCTTTTCACATGCCTTCCCCGCCTTTGCTTGTTCTCCCTTCCTCTTCTTTTCTTCGGCTCTCATCGAAATTCAGCTGTGTAATTCCCTCTCCGAGGACACCCATTGATCTCTCCCCCTTCCTGCGCCGTTTGAGAAAACGCTGGGCGGGCAAAGCTCGGATTTTGAAACGTCAGAGAAGAGAGCGGAGGAGGAGGACGAGGAGGAGGAGAGGGAAGACAGAGGAGAACTGGAGAGCTAGGGCAGGAGAAAAGAAAAAAAAAGGTGTGGGGGTGGCGGGGTAAAGAAGTGGAGGAAGGGAAGGTGCACACACACACACACACACACACACACACACTCCTCCTCTGTCTGTAGATGCTGGAGAAGAAAAGACACGGGCTTTCCTCGTGATTGCATCTTCCGCCCCTTTTTTGAAGCACAGAGAGACAAGAGAGCAGCTATTTACTGGAGTCCACACATAATGGCCACTTTTATTTACTTTCATCCATTTAGCCTCTGCCAAGGGCTCTCCAGCATGGGGGGCCAAAAACAGAAGCCCTAGGTGTTTTACAAAGTACCAAACTCCCCTCCTTCTCCTCCTGCTGCTCTGCGTGTGTGTGTGCAAATGTTCTCTCTTTATTTGCAGAAATATTACTACCAACCTTCCAGCAAGCAAGAAACTAAAACTGAGGTGACCTCCCCAACCCCCTCAATCAACACGTGGGCTTTATATATATATATAGATCTACATATATATATACTGCTCAAAAAAATAAAGGGAACACTTTAAGTGTGAAACACCTGTTTAAGTGTTCCCTTTATTTTTTTGAGCAGTATATATATATATATATATATATATATATATATATATATATATATATATATATATGGCCTGCTTTTAGAATCTCCTTCAGGCCAGAGCCCATCAAACACACTCTGGCAGAGCCCCGGACTGACAACAGAAAGGTCAGCGGTGCCATTCAGCCGGTGACGGAGCTGACCCCGTGTCCCGAGGCGGGCCGGTGACCAACCAGGCCTCTCAGTTCACCGCTGACCTTTAAGGGAGTTTCATTGCTACCAGACCTCAGGAAAATTAGGCTGCGGCTGCAGAATTTCCTTCTTGTTATCTGCAGATCAGATTTTTGCTTATAGAATTAGCAAATTACATCCTTTCACTTCCTTTTGGTCAAACTAAAACCTTTAGGAAGCGGTATAAGGTCTCCCCCTCCAAAAGAATATTTATCATTATGAAGCAAAGTTTGAGAAATCTTCCAAATTTCATCAATGCGACCATGAATAGATATAGAGACGACTGAAAAGCCCAAACTAAAAATTACAAAGACATTTTGCCCAAATGTTGACACTGTGAAGAATGGTGTGGTGTACAGATTTAGGAAATTATGAGCAAATTTTTTCTGTCCATTATCGTCTCGACTATTATTTGTTGAGACAGCAGAAATTAATGCCTGTAAAACTTTCTTACAATTAACTTAAATGTTTGCATTTTCTTGTCCTGTTTTTCAGTTTTTTTATTTTTATTGCTAACTTGTGAAATTAATTATTAAAATTGTTGCAGACAGTCATTTAAAAACAAGGAATGTAAAACAGCCCGGCAGCTTTATGTGTTTGCATGTGTCTTATTTTATTATATTTTATTTATTAACCACCCTCAATAAATTACATTGTAAATAACTATTTGTTGGAAAGTTAATCATCTTTTTTTTTATTTTGTTGTTGCTAACGCCCCCTTTCATACAGTAAAACCACAAAAGTACATCAATCCTCAACCTTCAATTCAAGTTGAAATATATTTCATTTTATTAGCCACCCTAATTATATTGGACTATAAATTCTGTTAGATCAAAAGCATTTGGTTCTCCTTGGCCTGTCTTTATATTCTGCTGACACAGACTTTACCACAGAGTTAAAAAACAAAGTTACAACACAACCTTCACCTGGAGGGTTTAAAAATATAATGTCTTTTACTATTTTTTTTATTTTATTTTAATAACTAACCTCAATTTATGGTGTAGATACAGGAAGAGTGAATGTCATCAATACTTTCCTGTTACAAGTTACAACAGAATCTACACCTGTAGGATTTAAATATTTATTTTAATTTTATTTTAACTAAACTCACTAGTTTATGGTGCAGAGACCGTAAAAATGAATGTTGCCAATACTTCTTTTTTGGCTGATAGAAAAATCAGACTCCTGACTTAAGTACAATAGAATCGTCACCTGGAGGATTTAAATCTTTATTTTATTTCATTTCATTTACTGACCTCACAAATTTATGGCGTAGATACTGTAAGGATAAAAGTCACCAGTACTTTTTTTTTTTTTTTTTTTTTTTGCTCAAGCTGCCTTTATGATCCGGTTCAAAACCAAATCAGAGCGGCTGGTTTACCTGGAGATCTAGCCTGACTCGTCTGCTGGGTTTTTTGATGTAATGAAAAAGAGTTCTTTCTGTTGTGGAGGTCACATTGTTGCCTCTCTGTATCTCGCCGCCTGTGGACTCATCAGACTCCTCACCTTGTGAAACCGCATCTGGTGTGTGACTGATCACCCGGCTCTTGTGCCACGCTTGTTTTCACTCTGCAAAAAGAGAAGCCATTTTCTCTCAAATGAAGCTCACAAGGGCCCGATCACAAGACAGAGAAACTTGTGTGTGTATTTGTGTGTGTTGGGGCTCTCTCTTCCCTTTCCTGTCTTGTTGTTCTCTGTGTGTGTGTGTGTGGGGGGGGGGGGGTGCGTGCTGACAGTATGGTGACGGATGCCCCTCTTGCCTCATACTTGATGCCTTTAGTAAGGAGGCCTCCTGCATTCAAAAACAAATAAGCTGCCACATAAAGATCATTGCTCATTTCTTCTCGAGTCACTCAGTGACACGCACACAGATCACAGACACATTTTAAAGGAATCCTGTGTTTTCTATATTACATTTGCAAACCACACACACATACAAGTGTGCACCAGAGGCTAACATCTGTAAGGGATTTGTACAGTGAGATGATAGCCAATAATAAATAATGTGAACATTTGAAACTCATTTCAGTCTCCCTCTGGGTGACCCTAAACCAGGTCAGAGGAGCATATGTGTGTTTGTGTGCATGTGTGTGGGGGTATGCGGGTGTGTGTCTGTGTGTGTGTTTTGCAGGAGAAGAGACTGAATGCACGTTGCCTCATTCCATGATTCATTTCTGGTTGCAATCAGATGAATCCCAGAATCCCACAGGTGTTCCCAATTCCCGTTTTACTGCGAGTGTCCCCTCTCTCACCCTTCACCGTTTCCCCTCGCAGAATAAAAAACACACATTTGATCAAATCTCACCTGCTCATATGGAACCTTTAATAGTTCCAGTTAAAGAGACACGGCTGACAAAAAAAAAAGCTCACTGCGGTATAGTCTGCCACCAGCAGGGGAGGCTGTGGCACATCCTTTAGAACTTGACTGAGTAACACAAAAGCAGCTGATGCTCCTGGTCAGAGGTCAGCAGACGGACTCGGAGAAGCACCAGGCATTCCAGCTGAGCTGATTTGGAATTTCACAGACGAGGGGAAAAAGTGCTGGTGGTTGGAGTTTACACTGACGGAGGATATGACTCCTCATCTGTCCGCCTCCTCCTCTAGCCTCTGACCTCTGACTCCTCCTCCTCCTCTTCTTTTTAGGACGCCTGCTGCATATTTTGCTGTTGTCATGGCAGCGGAGGTTTGTTTGAGGCTTCAGCGAGATCATCTGTTATGTCACCTAACCTTAAACTGACCTTCACACACACTGAAACACACACATGTACACACACACCTCTGGTGTGATGTCATCTCAAGAGGGACCATATTGAAAAGAAGCCGCCATCTCCTGCCTCCTGATGTGTGTGTGTGGGGGGGGGGGGATTTACTTTTAGTGGGTGTGTGCTGTACATTCAGTGCCTTGGCAAAAGTATTCATACCCATTGAACTTTTTCCAATTTCAGCATACCATAACCACATGCTTCAATGTATTTTATTGGGATTTTGTGTGGTAGACTTAAAAGTAGTGAATTAAGTAATTAAGTTGAAAGAGGACAATACATGTTTTTCAAAGTTTTATGACAAATGTTCAAGAACGTGCTTTGGCCAGTGGAGACCTAGCCTGATCTGTTTGGCCAACATCCACAAACACTAACACTGCGCATTACCTTGAACAAATCATACCACAACGGTGGTGGTGCTGTGGGGATACTTTTACTCTGCAAGGGCAGCAAACATGGTCAGAGTTGATGGAGAGATGCTTGAAGCTTTAGTGAGGATATTGTTGGTAGAACGCCTGTTAAGACCCTGCAAACATTTTTGACTGGGGCCAATGTTCACCGTTCAGATATATAACAACCCAAAGCTTACAGACTGGAAAATTTATGTTCACAGAAGGTATCTGTCTAATGTGGTAAAGTTCAGCTTTTTTTGCAATAACAGGCAAACATTTTAGTCTCTGTGTGTCCAGAACGTATTAAGACATACCCCAAAAAGACTTATTTTTGCAAGTAATAAACCCAATGTAATCATGTTGACACCTGACAATTATGGAACACTTTGTGTTGGCACTGTGTGCGGGACTTTATTCCGCATGAAGGAATGTGGTGAACTGAAACACAGCCATGGCAAGTGGAAGAAGGCAGGTTAAATCTGATCTTTTCACACATCGTACCTCGTAAACACGCCCACAGACACATGCATATTTGTTCTCATATTTGCATGCAGACAATGGTGCATTTCATGGTTTCTCGACCCTGCGACAGTATGAGCACGCTTCAAGAAAAATGTACCCAGTGCTCCTGGGTCCTGTGTTCACAGGGGTCCCCGCAGGTCGGGTGTGCTGTCCACTTATGGACGCCGGAGTGTATAAAAACAAGCGTACACACACTGCTTTCACATCTGCTTTGGTCATCTGTCCACTTTCCAGTGGCCCCTCCTCCAGTGCTCACGGACCCTTACCCGCATGCATTAATTCCCCCTGCTCCATTGTAATGCCGCTGCTCCTCACCCCTCTCTCTATCACCGACAGAGCAGCTCACCATGTGAGTATGATGAATGGGCCATTCTGCACCGGAAGCACACGTTCGAAACCTCCCCTGCCACTGTGGGCCAGCTTCATAGACACACATACACACACACATGTGTTTCCTCCCTAAATTTCTGTCACCCCTCTTCAGTCTGTTATCCTCTCCCTTCCTTTTCTCCCCTCCTGACCTCACAGGCCTCCTTCCTTCCTGCTCGCCACATCTCCTCTGCCTTCACGCACAGGATCCTGATGATGTGGGTGTGAGAGAGAGGGACTACAGGCTGTCTTGTCTGTAGCATTTAGTGTTGCACACACGCCCGCAGCTCTGCTTGTGTTTATTATGTGCTGCAGTTGCATTTTATTTGCTGTAGCTACGCATGTGCATGCATCAAACTGAAGTATTGTGAGTCATTTCAAGAAAAAACAAATAAGCCCAATAGTTTCTCTAGCGCTTCTTTATTTCACAAAAGAAACAAAGCACTGAATGCACCTGTGTTAATACAACAGAAACATTTATTACAGTATTATACAGGTTTTACAGTGCAAAAACAACAACAACACACATTTGGCATATTGTTTCTGCAATCAGCTAGAGGAGAAATGCTGAAACTCCAGGTGGCCCTAAACTAATTAAATGAAGAATCATTATGCATCTTTTTGAGATGCATATAAAAGCCCAATAGATGTATAAGTCTAAAAAAAAAAATTTTTTTTAAAGTACTTTTGTCCTGAAAACTACAGTCGAAGCATGGAAGAAAAAAGGGAGAAAAAAAGCAACAAAAAAAAAGACAGACAAGTTTCATTTGCAGCCAAAACATTTGTAGTGGAATTAAACATATGGATGCCACAGGGCAAAGTGAAGGCTGGAATATATTAGCGCGGCACAATGTTACACTAACCCTGCAGTATCTTACACCGCTCCCAGAGATTAATGGAATAAAGAGGAGAGAGAAGGATTGAGTGTTCCTCCTGTCTTTCCTGGGCCACTGCGAAATCAATATTTCGCCATGATACACGGCTCTCGCTTTTGGCCGCAGATTTACTCTCAGATGCACTCATCAAAAGCCAAATATCGGGTCTCCTGAGTTGAGGTCCGGCTTCAGAGCTAACCAGACGGATCTGTTTGGAATTGTAGTATTTGATTTGTTTAGGAATCTGCTCGTTTGAGGCTTCCTGTATTTTATAATAAGCCCAAACTGACATTGCCTGCAGTCATTTTTTTTTCCACACACACTATTATAACATGGGAGTGGATCATCCTATACAGAAAGTATTATCTTTCCAGTTCCAACTCGTCTGTTATACCATATTAACCCATTTTCTTCTCTTACAGTGTTAAAAGAAAGAAGTTAAACAAAATCTATGCCTGAAATATTGAAGCACATCAGCAAAGTGAAAGCAGATGAACAAATGTAGGAAAACGTTTAGAAATGAAAAGCGGGTTTGTTGTTTGATGCCCTTTCAGGAGAGAGTTGAAGTGAGAGCTGCATGGATTCTGTTTGCTGTGAAGCCTGTAGTTTACATACATTTGAGTCTCCATTAATCTTTAAAACCTGATTAAACAACTAATTTTCAAAAAAATTCAGATTTATGTAAAATACTGTTTTTATGCGCTTTTAATAAGGCCGATTTTTGAAATCCCTTTTTATGCGTCCTAATTAATATATCAGGTTTTTATTGTCACTTAAATATCAAAGCCAAAAAGATAGATTTTGTAGGCATTATAACAATGCTTTAAAGTTTTACTATTTAAAAAATTTTTTATCCAAATTTCTTCAACTTATTTTGAATTTTTATGAAGAATGTGTAAAAAATAAATAAATAAAAATAAATATATATATATATATATATATATATACTGTATATCAACATGATTACTTTATACAAAAGGATCCTGAAGGAAGTTCTCAGGATGTTTGTTTCAAAAATAAAAATAAAGTATCGCCATGCTTGGCATGAGGTTTAAAAAGTGATATGTTTGGCAATAAAGGGTGAAATGTTTGATGAAATGCTCTTCAGGAAAAACAAAACTGTTTACTGGCTACCTTTTTTAGAGGGCGTTGGAGGAGTGGGTCTGGCACTCGGTGTGTTGCCATGCAATGCGATATTTACGCTGACCGTGACTCAAAAAAGCAGTTTTGTGGTTTAACGCTCGGTGAATTTTTCACACTCAAAAGGCGAATGTGGTTCATATCTGAACTGAAAGTCAGTTTCAATAGCTGGGTGTGAAATTTAACAGATATCATAACAAAAAAGAAAATTAAACAATGCTTATTGTTAAGGTTATATTGGGAGTTGGATTTAAGAGAAGGGCATGTTTTATATTTGAAATGACGCTTACTGTTTGTAAACAGTCAGTGTGAAATGTATGGAGACACAGAGCAGCCACACACAGCTGAAGAAAAAGTTTCACATTTTATCGTAATAACATTAAAATGTAAGGTTTACTGGTCTAACAATATCTGTGTTCATGTCTGAACAGTTATTTTTATTAGCATATTTATTGCATTATACCAAGCCTTTTACTGTTTTCTACTATTGACCTAATTTGTTTTTCAGAAACAGAAGATAATAATATACATAAAACATATAATGGTGCAATTCTACTTTTTTCTTCCTTTTTTTTCAGAGTGGCATTTCTGTATTTCCATACAATTACAATAATTTATTAAACATAGACACAGATACATAAACAAATAAATAAATGAAGTTGCTGCTGAATATTACATGTGCTCTCTTAAATTTCTATTTATTAAAAAAAGTATGACTGGTTATCATAAGACAACTCCATGTGCCTAAAGATAGAAAATGAGTCCTCCAGGTAATAACAGCCTTTTCCCTTCTCATCTTTTCACCTTTATAATTACTATTTTACTCTATGAACTACTTAAACCATATTTTGCCAGATGCTAATTTTATGCTACAAAGCCACGCAGTTATTCAGCATTTTCCCAATATATAAATGATACATTTATTATCATTATTATTAATAATCTCTTTTTCTGGGTATCAATGCAGATATTTTGCACATACAACTGTTTGACCTTAAGATGTGCTCTAAGAGGCGAACCTTGTCACTTGAGCTGGATTCTCCTAACAAAGACCCAGACGGGCAGTTGCCCCTCCTACGGTAAATTTGGTAAATGTGTGCCCGCGCATATTTTACATAACGACTCTAGCTATTATTGCAAATTTCGGGAGGGGATTGGGTAAGAACAACTGCCAATTTATCATTCATTGCCGTAAATCGCAGCGGAGACAGCATTTAATTGAGTTTGTATTGTATTTTGGGAAGCTTGGTGCCTGGGCAAGAAAGAGAGGGGGGGTTGGGTAGTGGGGTGGTGGGGGTCTGTTTCTGGCTAACCCAGTGCTGCAGGGGGTTGAGGCTGAGAGAGGAGGTGTAGGGAGGAGAGTTTCTTCTTGAGTTTTTATAGGTTTGTTATTGTTGTGTTGTAATAATTTGTAAAAAAAAAAAAAAAAAAAAAAAAAAAAAGAACTTATTTGCTGTTTTACCTTTTTAAATGCAACGTAAGTGATATGTATGTGTGTTGAGTTGGAATTTTTAACAAAGTGTGATGGGGGGGGGGGGGGTATGCCCTTCATCAAGCCCCCCACTAAATCCCACCCCGGCCCCTCCTCCTCTAGGCACCGCCTCTGTCTTACAAAACAATCAACTGGTAGAAGAACAAAAAAAAGGAAAAGTGGGGGGGGGGGGCATCTCTCACGCAGATTGGGGCTGCATATTTACATCTCTATATACAACCATTTGCTGGTTCGGTTTCAATCACTATAAAATACGCAAACAGCTCAAAACTTCAAGGTCACGCAAATAAACGGGAGAAGTTCCGCTCTTTTGCGCCGCCTGACTAGGTCTGTTCTGCTCTCCTCCTAATGGCCGCACAGCTTTGAATTGTTGGAGGTTTTAGGGCCACATGCTGCAGCTTTCCGACCCACAGTCAGCAGTCAGAGCCCAACCTGCGCTCCCACCGTCACGCAGTGCGTTGGGGTCACATCAGGAGCAGCTGCAGCGCTGGCTCCTCGGGTCTACACACTCACACACCCCAGCGCACAAATGGTTGTCTTGCAATAATTTTTATTTTTTTTTTTCAATCCAGGCAAACTGGCTCGAAATACAAAACAGCAGCGCACAAGAAACAGACGCACATCGAGACGTAGCCACACGTTTCCAGCTTGGGGGAACATTTTATGTCGCTTCAACAGAAACCGAAGAGCTTTACTTTATTATGAGGATAAACTGACTGAAACTCGTTGTTAGTGTCGAGTCACCAGCAGTCACTCACTCATTCACCCAGATCCATTCTGGAGTGAACACATGGCAGCAAGAGGCACAAAGGAAGTACGACAGAAACACGATTAAAATGTTTTTAAAAAATAAATAAATATATATATATATATATATAATGTGCATCAAAGCTGTGATTAACATCTTCTGTATCAAATACATGAATCTGAGTTTTGTTTTAACACAAGTCATTTACAAAACGACGAGGAGCGAAGAAAATGATTTCTTTCAAATTCATTTTTTGGGGGAAAAAGGTTTCTAACTAAACACAAAACGGATTTTAATTTTTAAAAAGTTGGTATTGCATTACTTTTAATGGACATAAATAAATAAATAAATAAATAAATAAATAAACATGGTCATATATATATATATATTTTTAAAAGCATCTTGAATTACCCTTTTATTTCAGACTGCTCTGATTTGCCTTGGTCACACTGAGCTGCAGTAGGAAAGAACCGTGAGGTTAAAAAATGAAGACAACTCGTGTTTACAGAGTAATAAAGATGAAAAGTTAGAATAATAAAAGGAAGAAGTAAACATGACTTATGGCTACGCTACAAGACATTCTAGTCGATTTTAATAAATAAAACAAATTGTATATAAAATTGTATATAAACGATAAATTATATATATATATATATATAATTTATTATACATAATATATATATAATTCATTATATATATATATATAATTTATTTATTTATTGATAAATAAATAAACGTAAAAGTAGAGCTGCAGTTAAATTGCAAACCGGGCGGAATGAATGAGGCTCAAACTCTTTTCAATAAGTGAAACAAATGTTTTAAAAATGTTCTAAATTCGTGAGCAGTAAATTCAAAATATGGAAAATATCCCACCGAGGGAGTTTTCCCTCCTTCCACACTCGAATCTTCGGTTCAAACACAGTTTGTCTCCAAACTGCAGCTCGGCTCAGACGCGCGTTTTCCATCCGCTCCTGCTGCCGAGAGCTCCTCACACACTCACAGTGTGTGTGTAGGGTGTGTGTGTGCGTATGTGTGTGTGTGTTTGTATGCCTCTCTGTGTGTGGTGGGAAATCTAAAAGCGCCGAGGAGACAGAAAACACAACTCTGCTTTTTTGTCGCAAAGGTTTAAACCGCGTCACCAAAACTGTGAATAAGATAATAAAGATAATATGTTGGCGTTTTAATTGGCTGCTGTTCTCCGCGCTGCGATCATCCGCTCAACTAAAAGCGTGTTGTTCAAAGTGAGCAGACTTACTGCTCTGTGTGTAATTATGGAAAACAGCTCTCTGCTGCTCCTGCTGCAGCTGCCAGCCCGTAATTTTAGACTTTGCTTTCTTTGATGGCGCGCGCGCGCACGCACGCACGCACGCACACACACACACACACACAGCATCAGATCACACAACACGAAACAAAGCGGAAAAAACTGAAGGAAGTCGCTGGGAATCAAATCCTGTTTGCAGCGTGGAAACATTGGAAACGGAGTCATTGTGTTTGTTTACTTCCGTCTGACGCGGCGGCGCGGAGCGTTCAGGGTTTTACCACATAGATTTATTAAATGTGTTATTTTTCTATTTGGTTTTAAAAAGTATCGAAACGTCTGGACATACACACACTCGAATGCGTCTGCCCAAAAATAAAACGATATTAATAATAATTTTTTTTAAAACCCATAAATTAATCGCGAGAATTAAAGTGATTTGTTAAAGTCCATTCTTGTGTTATTTTCAGTTTTCATAATTACATTGTTTTGTTTTTTTAATCGTAATTTGTCAGCTTACTTTGTGCTATTTGGTAATTTTGCTATTGTCATATTATATTATTTACTTAGTTTTTCAATTTTTAAAATAAATATTCTAACCTTTAAAATAGACTTTGAAACTATTCCGAGAATATTAATTCAAGGTTATAGCTTAACATGCCAGAAAATGCTAAGAAAAATAAATAAATTTTCTCACCTTTGTCAAAAACAAACAAACAAAAAATTATACCAATCTGGAGTAATAATTAAATTTCTTTTTTTTTTAAATAGTTTCTCCTCAGTCCGCTCCTCGTGCAGTCCGCTGCAGGTCCGTGTGAAACATGAGAAGGCACGACGAGCTGCGAACACAGCTTTTTGAAAATGGCGCCCCAGTAAACGCCTCCCTGTCGGAGTGTGTCGGGAGGCGGGGTGTGTGTGTGTGTGTGTGTGTGTGTGTGTGTGTGTGTGTGTGTGTGTGTGTCAGCGTGCGGCTACAGCCTCTGCTTCCGTCTCGGTTGCTTGTAGGATCATGGAGCTCAGATCGTCCCCGGCGCAGCTCTCCTCCACCCGCCGACCCTCTCTAGTCACCTTAACACCGGTGCGGCGGTCGGAGCTGACGCGCGTTTTTGCGCACCAAAGAAACGGCGCGCTCCACGAAAAAGAAGAAGGAAAAAAAAAAAAAACCCTGCAGGCTTCCATCCCATCCCCCCTGTTCTCTTCCTCAACTCAACACGGAGCACTTCTTCCCGTTTTCCTTGCGATCTTTCCCGCACAGCGTGCATATTTTTCGTCCCTTCCTTTGTTTCCTCCGTCCAAAGCCTTCCTGAGCGCATTTGCGTCAAAAAAGCAGAGAAAAACCCCAAGTGTCCACCCGCAGCTGTCCCGGCGCGCAGGCAGGCTGCCCGCCTAACCGCGCAGTCTAGCCAGCAGCTGAGACTTCCAGGGGAGAGCTGTGAGGAGAGAGGGGGATCTCTCTCTCTCTCTCTCTCTTTCTCCTCTCTCTCTCTCCGCGTGTCACTCTTTCTCTCGCTCCTTTCCTCAACGGCGGAGCGGCAGCGAGGGAGAAGAAAGGAGGAGGAGGGGGGAAGCCCACGCTGATAGCTGGAGGAGAGGAAGCCCCAGCGAGCTGAGCTGCTGTGTGTGTGAGTGTGTGTGTGTGTGTGTGTGTGGGGGGGGGGGGGGGGGGGGGGGGCGTGTGCGCGCTCGCGTGTCCCTTTCCCTGTGTGTGCGTTTGCGCATTATAGCGGTTGCTAGGAAATCCTTTCTGTACTGTTGTGAGGGAACACCTACAAGGAGGATGAGAAGGCAGCAGCTTAAAGAAAGGCAGCGAAATAAAAATCAGCCTTAATGGCTTTAAAATATACATTCCAGTCTTTCTAAATAGTCTGTTTTTAAGTCTTTGCTGTGGGCTGTGATGTGGGGCCGGGGCCAGAATTAGGAAACGGGACTACAGACCGGTTTGGGTCCCTTCTCACACATGTAGATTACAATAGGCTCAGGCCCCATCCACCCTGGAAGTCCAAACTGGGGGAAGTTTTTAACCGTTTGTGCCCCACGTCCACACGGTGGATCCTGGGTTTAATTTTTAAACCTGTCCCAATGTCGCCCTTGTGTATTCACGTGGGAAACAAAAACACCTCTTTTGTTACAGCACTGATGTGTTGACCCAACCTCTGATGTGACCCCTAACTCGTCACACATAACAATGGCGGACTACATGATCGTCTTGTGGTTTATTAGTTTCATAATCCGTTGTGACGGCTCATTTGCAGAGGCTCTTCCGGGTTTGGTTCTCAGTCTGAGGCCGTGTGCTGCGTTTCTGCCCCTTCTTCCATCTTCCTATTTTCTGTGAAATTAAATAAATTGTCAAAAGATGTAAATAAAGGTCATTAGTGCCTAATAATTAATAAAAAAAATTATTAATTCAATGTGACACGAAGAAGAAGCTTTTCTTTGTCATCACCCAACACCAAAGACTCCACTTGGACTTTGTGGTTCGCCATTCTTATTCTCTTTTGTTTACCACTATGTGTGTGTCCTGTATCCATGTCTAGCGCCACTTACAGGTGTTGGGGGTACAAACAGCGTTTTGGGCTGTTCTCAGTGTTTCCGTGTGGATGAAAAGAAATCCTGGAAAGATTCCGTGTGGACATTAGGTACACATCAACTTTAAGGCCTACAGGCCTCGTTAAAGTGCTTCTGAAACGATCTGAGACAGACGGGACAAACAGCCATACTTGCACACACTCACACTCACACCTAACGAGAATTCAGGAAATATCAGGGGGAACATACAAACTCCACACACAAAGACCCTGAGCCTGGAATCAAACCCAGGACCTTCTTGCTCCCAGGCAACATCCAAATAATAATAATTGTAAAACAAACCTGAGCAGAAGTGTTGCAGTGACTATGCCAGGCCTGCATGTGGTGCTGTAACAGAATTTGTATTAGAAGGTTTCTGTTGTGTCTGAGGTGCTTGGAGTTGATCAGTGTTTTTAAAGTTGCTGGGTAATCTGTGTATAAATGAAAATCCAATCAATTAAAACACATTACAGTGACAGTTGGGAAAAACTTGCTTCTATTTTGTTACCGATCCAATTCCATGTAAATGTAGAGCCAGCATCACTGATACTTTTTATCTAAGTTTGATACATCATCGGACTTCTGACTTTCAGTTGTTTTTGTAGTTTTTCCTTTGAATTATTTTGTTCAAACCTAGAACAGAATTTGGACAAAGTTTATTGGTGTCTACAAAATATTTTGATGACATGTTAACATGATAAACAGAAACAACAGAAAAACAAAACAAATGCACTTCTCCATAAAGAAACAAATTGCAAAGAAGTATAACTTGAGAGCAAAGCAAAACACAATGTTTTTTGAGGTAGATTTGTGGACCTACAGCCCAAAAATAAAATACAATTCCAAGAGGAAATCTGGAACTAAAGCCTCAAAACCATCATATGATGGTCGCATCAGATCAACGCCATCATGCCAGCTTTGATCTGATACTGATTGATCCACCTATCTCTAGCAGAAAGATCAAATGTTGTTCAAATTCCCCAACAAAACGAAAGATAAACAAAAAACACTGACATGGTCTTTTCATCTAAAGCAAGACATATAAAGTTCAGTGTCACGAGTCAATAGTGCAAGGTCATGTATTCCTACTGCGCTAACACCGCTAACAGTTAGAGAGTGAGCACTTACCATTGAGTAGATATTCAAATAAGCAATAAAAATCTTGCTTCTGCTGACATAACTTTGTTTTTTGTTTTTTTTCCCCCTGAAGTTCTCGTGCCACCAACTGGTAGGATAGCAGCATGGGCAGTCGGCCATTTTCCATATAAAAATGTCCCGACACATACAGGCTGCCTCCTTCATTGTAAGAGAATGGATCTAACACTAAAAGCATTTGTGTGTGCGTGTGTGTGTGTGTATGTGTTTGGGATACTGGTGGTATTTCCAGATAAATCCCTCTCAGCTTGCAGAACAGTCAGCCCTCACCTATGTAAACGCACCCCTGAGGGCATTAGATTCATCTGCCAGAAGAAGGTCCACCTCACACACACACACACACACACGCACACACACACCCACACACACACACACACACACACACACACACACACACACACACACACACCCTTACCCTGCCCCCTCCCACTCCCTTCTCTCAGCATGGAGATGGATGGCCAACGTCTTCTTTGTCTACATGCAAATGGACTTTAACCCCAAATTAATGGATAACTCCCCAGAAAGGCCTAATAATGCTCTGCTCCGCGTTGCAGGGCCAGCACAAGGTTGTGTGAAGCCCTGAGCACAATTTCATTTGGGGAACCACTTCCTGCGAAAGGCTCAGGCATTCTTTCAAAAAGGTCATTTTGTGGCATCGGCTGGTACGTTGCGGCCTTTTATGCTGCACAGCACTCACTGTAGCAGCAACAAGCAGCTGGGAAGAATCAGCCTGAATGCAACTACTGGTAGACTTTAGAAGAAGAAGTGGATTCCTCATGTACACAGCTTGATCTTATGATAGGTGGTTTTAGCTATTTTTACCTTCGTGTAACACTCTGTGGTAGTATTCAACCATAGCTATGCTCCCATAATAGATTCAGATTCCCCCGAACTCCCACTCACACGGCACAACGGGAATTACAAAAACAGAATTGTGCAACAGACCCAATAGGGTCTGCTTTGTTATTTCTGCCTGTGGGTCCAGAGGAAGGATCCATAAACTGCATAAAAATGTACTAATTTAAATTTTGAGACATTAATCTGCTCAATGTGGCCTTCAGAAGATGGGAGCAGGGATGGACATGGTCAACATCAATAGTCAAGGCGATGGAGTGAAACCCGTTTAGTTCGCTTTAATCAAGCTCTGGTTTGTGTGGCGATAATGTCCGATTTGTTTGTGGAGTTGTGAATGTGTAATCAAACTTTGAAGCGCATTATAGAGGCAAACTCTGGTCTCGGTTCGGTTGAAGTGAACTCTGGTGCGGTTCAAATGCATATGTGAATGCGAGACTTCAAAAGCAGGACACGGACTACAGCGCAGGGCATTCTGGGTAAATACAACCCAAACAAATATCTTGCTCAAGCAGGAGGAACGACTTGTTGGTCTTTTACCAAAAGAGAAATCCTACAACTGCTGAAATCTGAGGAGTCTTCAATTGTGTTCAGTGTCTTCATCAGAAGTTTTTGTATCATTTTCTTCAGTGTTTCTTCCTGCAGTGTCCCTACAGGTAAAGGGGGGTGAACACGTTCATTTGACAGTGCAGTGTGAAAGAGAATGGCACCAGCTGAAAATGTAACCAATCTTGCAATCTACTGGACTATCAGGTGTGAAATCACTTCCTGGTTGTTGCAACAACCTTCCCAACTTGTCATTGTTCTTCTTATGCCGTCTAATGAGCCATCATTGGTTGCAGGTGCGTTAAGTCAGGGAGAGAACTAAAGCATGCAGGATGACGGCCCTCGAGGACCGACTTTGGGAACCACTTCCCTAAATGATGCCCAGTTGGTACAAAGGTACAAAAGTTGGCCCTAAACGTATCCCTCACATTTATGCTACGTCACACATTCAGCAGCCTGAACTGGATGGACCCATGAGTTAATGTTCATTTCAACATCTCATCCTACTGTCTGAATCTTGCAACAGACACTGACTCATTGAACCATTGACTGTGTTTCTCCAATCTGCTGTTGTTCAGTATCGGTGACCCTGTGTGTTTGGAGTTTGTTTTTTTTCTTCCACACAATATTACTGGACATATTCACATTGTCGGATCATTTTCTGTAAACCCATAAGACGATTGTATCCCAGCAGATCAGTGGTTTCTGAAATGCTCAGACCCTCCAGCCTGGCGCCTGCAGCCACCAACTTAAATCCCCTTCCTTCCACATTCTGACGCTCGGTTGGACCCTCATCCAGTCAACTTGATTTTTAGATGCGGAAAAGCACCTGCTTGCTGTCATGGGACCAACTGAATCCTTGTTTGTGATAGCATGTAGTTGAACAGGTGTACCTAATAATGCGGTGAGTAAGTGCATTTGCAAATCCGTTGTTTGTGAACCCAAGTGCTTTAGGGTTCCGGAGCCAGCGGGAGGCCCTGAGCAAAGTCTGCTTATAAATCAGAACGGCTCTGTGCAGATGCAGACGGCCTCGCTCATAGGAGCAGCAGCTGTCAGTAAGAATGCAGAAAACGGGGATGTGTTTTTTTGTTTTTATTTTTCTCCACAATGAGTGCTTTGGAAATTAAAGAAAGCCTGTCCCAAAGGGGGAAATTTCAGAAACCACACAACCGCTCTGACCAACCTCCTCCGCCACAACAGTGAAAGAAATCCCCGCCAGCATGCCTCCTTACTGTTTTCCCACCCTTCTTTATAACCCCCCTTGTGTGCCCCTCTCCCCTCCGTCACAGAAATATCACATTGTTGTAATTCTATTTGCGTTTTATGTGCTGACATTTGAACTTTTGGGGCTGTTATATCCTACGCCAAATGCACGGGATGATGACAGATATGGTGGGAGTGGAGGTGGTGGGAGGGGTGGGGGAAGGGGCACAGGAATCAGGGTGCAGATATGATCCCCCCCATTAGCCGCGGCGCCGCGCTGCTCCGCAACATTACCACTGCACTAAAATTTTATTTTAGTAGCGCTGCACTCGCTCGGCTTGATCAGGAGAAATCCCCCCTGAGCGACTCTGACTGTGTTGTGTATTTAGGAGCCAGCTCTTGTTATATACAGTATTTCTCTGTGAACAATAAACCCACAACCTGCATGTGTGTGAGCATGTGGGGGTGTACGCGCGTGTGTGTGCGGGTATGTGTGTGTGTGGCTGTCACCCTTGAGCGCAATCAATGAAACACAGCCATTTGCTTCGTGTCAGGAGCAGACCGGATTACCACGGACGTAAAAATTCATCTGGATAAGGGGCCACTTGTTGCTGGGAACGACGATGGCTGGAGGTACGAGGAGAGGAAATAGGAGGAGGGATGTTGGAGCAGTTTCATCAAAACAAGACAAACCTTTTAATACATTCCATATAAATGTGCATTGCTAAGAGATGTCAGTTTTTTCTGCGTGCTTTGAAATAATTTTTTTTTGTGTGTAACTTTCCACGTTTCAATTCGAGCTGTTAGGTTTTATTTAACTGAACGGAGGTTTTTCAGAAGCCCTTCCGAAGCATTTAATTCAAATTATGGGTAACTTATTCTTTCTTCTTCTTTTTTTTTTCTTATCAAATCTCTGCTTCCACCCCACATTACCTCAGAGGCAGATGTGTCTAGTTAAAGTCATGTGTCAGGTTTAACTTTATTTGAGAGATAAAAGTAATTAAATACAATTAAGTCATGGTAAAAATGGAACTAAAAATGGTTTGAACTTGACACACACACACACCACCAACACCCTTGCATATGAACTGCATCAGGTCAATTTGACCATTTGCCGGTTCTTACTGCAATTTTGTCCATATATGCTTAAACCAAATCATTCCGTGCCCATATATTAAGCTGCTGTCTAGTTTTTAAAAAATTTATTTTATATGAAGTAAACTAAAAAATGTCATAAAAATACAACAATCTTATATGTAATTTTAACTAATTGCATAGCATTTTTAGTTCTTTTAATCACACCCTATTTCAGTGGCTTGTTCTAATCAGCATTTGGGTCATTCAGTTATCATGAAATGTGAGCAACGTCCTGCTAGATATAAACTATATTAGTACCATAACCACATTTCCCTACAGTAAATTACAAGCAGATTATAGAAAATGACTGTACTTTAAATCATGGGTTGTCAAAGTACCCATGACAACCCACACATACACACCCCCATACACACATCCCCACACACACACGTGCAAGCACGTAATATAAGAATACACACAAAGGCCAATACTCAAGGACACACACTCTTACAGTTCAACTTTTATTTTAGCAAAATATTTATTTGAAATTTAATTTTGTCATTGATTTAACACAATGAAACTCTAAGCCCAAGTACATGGATGAAACTTATGATTACAGTTTTTAAAAAAAAAAAGTTTTATCTGAACCACTGACTTTTTCAAAAAGCACAACTGCATAATTTCCTCTGAACATCTGACCCATTAAACGATTTTTAATGTCCCAATTAATTTGACAAACCAACTCTTTTCACTAGTTCAACTTGCCCATTTTATCTGTAAATGTTTTTTTCTGAACATGTGGACCTCATGTGGAGTTTTTCCACATGAGCCACTGTCCACCTGTACAACTGGCACATTTTACAAAAAACTATTTTCCCAATTAACATAAAACATTTGGAATATTCTTTCTGAAATACTGGCACTTACTGTATTTGAACAACTGTCCTATTTTACCAGAAGAACTGCCACATTTAAGTTAGACAGCTACTATGTGAAGAAGACAATTCAGGAATTAAGAGAAAATTAATTTTAACCTTTTAATTAATCTAATTACATGTAATTACAATCATAAGACCTTTTACCTTTTATCGGCCTCTTTTCAAACAAATTGTGTAAAATTGCATAACATTTTTCATGACTATTTGTCTTCTTCTTCTTATTGTTATATTTTGTTGTTCTCTGTTGGAAATAAATAAATAAGCACAGAACTTTTTTTCAGATAAAATAACATGTACAGTTCCACAACTGTTCTGTAGCTATTTAAAAAAAATTGGACAAAAGAGCCAGTCTCCATGATTCAGAGAAAAACCTTAACTGTCTCATGAAACGTTGCATGGATAACAAGTCGGGTCATGTGGTTGGCGGTGCAGTTGTTCCACAGTCAGCGGATGACACCCGTGCCCTGAATTTCTACCCTAACCCCCCCACCACTTGGAGTTTCATTCAGCTCCACAAAACGACACGTGAAAAGCGTAAAATTCATAGAAATGACATGTGAACCGTATCCTGGGTTGCATGCTATTTATACGCATTGCCTGGAAACCCCTGCTAGTGCGCACTCTGAACTTTTCACTCATTCCTCAGCCCGTGGTGTTGCCACGTTCACTCAGTCTCATGAACCACGCAGTGTTTATGGAAGCACTGTTGTTGTTGAGAAGGGTGACTGCACCAGATGAGGGAGGCAGCAACATGCCCTCGCCTCCTGATGCTAACACCTGTAGCATAGTTTGCAGGTAGCATGTGCTAGCAGCAGATTCTCACACTATGACTGAGTTAAAAAAAAGAGACACAGTTTCATTTTACAATAAAACCTAAAACAGGAATGTATAATGTGATCATATTTATCTTACTACAGAAAAGCTGGTTATGACTACAACTGTGTTGCTAACAAAATGTAACATGCTAAATATTTCTGCAATGTTATTTCTAAGCTTGCTATATTGATTTTGAATGACAAACTTAAGCAAACTATATTGAATCAACATCACAATTTTATTTTATCTTTGAAGTGCTCATTGCGCAGAATATTACACCTTTTTGCTGCACTGCTAACCAGCTAACTGGTACAGCCAACAGGTTAGCTTAGTCATCCTTGTCTTTCTGCTCTTTATAGAGAAATACAAATATAACGAGCTGGTGCATTAGTTAGGGTATCTGCCAGGGTAGCCAGCCAGCAGTCAGCTGCCTAGTGGTCACTGTTTGTTGCCGTAGTTTTAACACAGCATTAATAAAACGAAAGTTACTAGTTTTTACAGAAATATCCGTCATTTTTCAAGGAGTTGAATTTGTCTTTATTGTGAGCGAAAGAATCATGTCAGGGCCTTTCTTCACCAGCAGCATGCAGCAACTGGTGGGGGAGGGTCTAGGCCTATCACAATAAGCAATAACTCAATTAATCAGTTAATCAATTAATTGTGTGATGAATTCAAACAAGCTCAATAATTTTTATTGATTGTTTGTTTTTCCTCATATTTCTGTCTTTCTGCCAAAAACTGGATGACAAAAGTCTTCAGTCTGGTGCTTTGGTCTCAACTGGTTCCTGTTTTGAACGGCAATTTTATGTATGAGGATTTCATAATTAAATGTATCTGTTGTTTCAGTTTTTATCTATTTATTTTGAAATGTCTTCCAGTTCCAGTGTTAAATGTTCATTAGAATTTAAAGTTTATTGATTTTTGAGAATGTATTATTGCATTATTATTACACCATTACCAGTATATTACTTGAAAGTGGTCTCAAAACAACAATATTAGCGTTTGTTCCAATGACTTATTGGACAAATTGTCATCCAGCAAAATTTGCAATGGTGCTGGGAGGGGCAGCTACCTGGTGCTCTGTACTAAAGCCGGGGAAAACTTCTGTCACTCTGGGAATTTCTCTGCCGTGTCACTCAAAGGATGAAGGCTTAGGAATGGTAAGACTTTGAATGTTAGGATTGAACCTGTAGCCTTTCAAAATCCTGGTGTGTCTTCATACCTGCAGCTGGCTTGTGACTCATTTCCAGGTGTTGATTGAGTTGACTGAAACTCATGCCGATGTTCGACTAGAAACCCAGGAGTAACAACTTTTTCCATGGTTCTCTAAAGTCTCAAAGTTTCCTCTCTAAACGGTTTCATCCTTTGCTAATTTCACACTTATGAGACATGACTATTTGCTCTTTTTGTTCTTATGCATTTTACCAGTAAATGCCCAGAATGCGACGACTATTCCCAAAACAGTCGACTTCCAGCTCTGGGACATGTCTTTGTGAACTGTCTGATACTCTGTTCATGCTGAATTTCACTAACCACATCTTTAATCACAGCCAGCCTCGGGCTTTGAAGGCAGACATCTGGGTCAGACCAGAGGCCAAGCAGCCGAAAAGAAAGAGACGATAGTTATAAACTGTAAAGAGAGAAAAAAAAAGAAAGAAAAGAAAAGAAGAGAAACCCAAAGAGAAAAAGCGAGTCACTCCTTGTGCTGCTCGAACCCACTGGCTCAGCGTTGAGTTGACCTTTGACCTCCCAGCTGGACCAGGAAAACCAGCCTTTTGGACACACACTTCCCCTTTTTCTTCGCTGAGTGGATCACATGACTCTCCGGGGCCGACCACACCAAGCCGCGTGATGCTGCTGCAGATGTGAGGACAAGAGGGGGGGGGAGGGGAAGAAAAGAAGTTTTTAGTGAAAGATTGGAAGGGGAACAAGGGCTCTGAGATGACACGGAGAACAAGCGATCGCGTCAGCAGACAGCTAGGAGGGGGCCGGAGGGGGGTCACAAAGCTAGCTTTGTTTCTGTTCTGGCTGCAACATTAGCAGCTGCAATCGCTGAGAGAATAGAGGATGGATGGCCAATGGTGCAGAGGGGGCGAATGGCCTGGCGTGATGTTAAAGAGACGTCTCTGTTTGTGCCCGGAGCGCGCTGTTTCATAGAATATGCATACAGGCCATAACTCATGCAGAGAAAGGAGGACCTACATGACAGATTCCACGATGAACGCGACGCTGTGTGTCCTGTGATGTCACACCCTTTTTATGGCTGATATGCATTACAATATGAGAGCGAAGATGAAGGAGTTTACTGCTTTGGCATGAAGTCACATCCGAGGACGCTTTGCTGTCTGAGCTCACCAGTTTGGAGCTGCCTCAGTTATTCACCTCTGGGGTCGCTGGACCTCAATAAACCAGAGGTCAGAGTAAGTTTTCCATGCAGTCACCGTGTGTGAATGTGTGTGTGTGTGGGGGGGGCCTTGTTTATGATAGAATGTAAGGACTATTTTTCCAAGAACTACGACGTCATGAGGACTGTCTCCTTATGGGCCCCGAAGCCCAGGAACCATAAGAAAGGGTGCTGGTTTTGGGTGGTGGTTGAGCTTAGGACTAGGGTATGAACTAAATTTAGGTAAGGTTTAGGAGTAGGCATATGCTGGCAATGGTAAGGTGTAGTAAGAGTCAAGGTTCGGTTATAGAAATGATTGAAAAATAAAGGGAAGTCAATGCAAAATCCTTTTGAAGAAAGAAAGACATTCTGTGTGTGTTGACTGCATGAACAAGTTCTGTCTTTAGTACCAACAACACCAGGAAGTTGTTGTTTCTATTGTTGTCTAAAAACAGTAACCGGAAAAGGATTTTATCTATTGGTTTAAATCTTATCTTTCTTGCCACACTCTGATGATTCAGCTATTAAATTTACATCTCTCCTACATCATGCCAAGTAATAAAAAAAGCACCTTCTAAAATTTAAGCATCTTCTCTTATTTTTGTCGATAAGTCTTCACTTTCTCCTTCAGCCCAGTTAAAGTATCTGGGTGTCATTGGTGACAGTGTTTTGTCATTTTACATCCACTGTAGTGCCCCGATATGAATATAATCTCATATTTATTGAACTCTTCCTTATCAGGGAAAGTATAACAATCATTTGTACATTTATCAAAAGCAAAAATTGAAATATACTTAAGTAATACTTTAGTTTTAACTTAATGAATAGTATGGCTGCTCACTAATACAGTCAGGAATGATCCGATTGGTGGTAACATTAATCTACTCCCCAGTCATTGATTAATCAATGAGGACATAAAAAAGAACATAAAACATTAAGCATTAAAGTTATTCCACAAGATATGTCTGTGATTTGGATTGAACATTCAGAGTATCAGCTTATTATAAGTTTAACTTTATCTAAATTTCTTCTGTCTTCCTAGAGGTTAAAGAAAGGGTACACAACCAATTTTTTTACTTGTAACATCTGAAGTTAATCTGAGGGATTCATTTTTGGTCAATCTTTCAGACTTCTTTAGCCTCTTCCACCAGAGCTTGTCACATTAGAAGAATGAAGAGTGTTTGGTTTGAATCTAGCAGTCGTTTTGCTGAGGTTCAATAAGGTTCCATTCGAATAAGATTCGATTGCTGCCAGTGCGGTTCTAACTGTTTCCCATCTTTTGTTGTGGAAATCTCTGAACAACAAGCCACTGATTAAACTGAGGCTCACTCAGTCAGGAGGGTTGCAGGCTGACTAAGGCCTTTGGATGTTTTGAGAGAGCCTCACTCTGCCTCATGAACAAACCAAGTTGGATATGATGGAAAAACAGTCTTAGAGAAGGATACTAAGTTAAAATGGACACTCCTTCAATTTGTGTTTAGAGGAAATCAGAATTCTACCCATAAAGAAGAGGAAAGCAAGAAGACGTGGTGATCCAGCTTTCTTCAATTTGGATCGGGTCTCTCTTCCCCCTGTCTGTTGTTCTGTTTTGAATATTTCACCTCTGAGTCAGGATTCAGAACTCGGCTCCGGAAACTAGCAGCTTCCAGGGAAGCAGACGTCATCCGGACCTGATCGGAAATCAGAAAGGAATTTTGGAAGGAGGGTTTCCACGTTGCATTTGATCACCAATAAGAGTGATGAAAACTGAATGACTGAGAAGCATTAGGAAATGCTTCTCTACCAATGTGCGACTTTTTACTGGTTTGTGTTAAATGTTTAGTTTGTAAAGTTGACACCCTTATTATCCATACAGTATGTAAAGTCACACAACATACCAGAGGACTTATGATCACGTTCTATTGATGTTTTTGTGGTGGTTTTGGGGTATATTCATTTCCACTCACTTCTCCAACACAGTGCAAGGAGATGGGTGGGCCAAGGACAGCTGAGAGATTTCATTGGACTAGCCCAATGTCCTTAAATAAAATAAACCAATGAGACGTTGCGGTCAATAAAAATGATTTTCGATACACTTTTTTTTCCCTTCATTTTATGAAAGCCTTGGGCTGGCTCAAGGCTTTCTGGACAACGCCTACTGGGTGTTGTCCAGTATGCCAGATGACCAGTCCACCATGGTCTTTCTTATCCATCCTGTCCATCCAGCCTCGTGCTCATGTGTCTCTGTGGAACTGAGGGGCTTCAAACGTCGGTCCAAGACACTCAGAATATCTGAACTCCTTCAAATCTTGCCTTAAAACTAGGGGTCCACTAATTACAGTTTTCTGGCTGATTACCGATCTTTGAAAGTCTTTACCTGACAATTCCAATTTTGGCTGATATAAAAAAAACATTCTCTGAAATGATGCTCAATAAAGCAAGAAAGTCGCTGAGTTTGTAACAGCAGGGGGACTTTTGTTAACTGCAAACATGCAGACATGACCTGGTGGGCTGGTCTGTCGGTCAAACCTCTCTAATCGGACAGCAGAAGTGGACGTGGCTGATCTTTAGACCTTTACTGAGGTAGATAGGATCGGGGGATAAAATCGGCTTCACGTTAAAGCAACAGCTGATCACTGATCTCCCAAAGTTCAGGAAAATCGGTACCAAAAAAGTGACTGGCGGATAAATTGGTACACCCCTGCTTAAAACTCATCTCAATAATGCTTCATTGTTGAAGCGTATCCAGGTTGCACTCAAACCAGTTCTGTTTAGTCTGTTCATTAGTGGTTTGTTTGGAGAGGTGTAAATGCAGACCAAAAAATCCAACTCTGGTTCTCCTACACACCGACATCTTGGTTGAGATGAAGTTGCGCTCATGTCTTCTTCAGAGGTTTTTGGTACAGCGCTGAATGTGTTTGGTTCATTTGACACATGAAAAAGAACCACAGCAGCTGAAAATGGAACAAATGTTGCAATTTTGGTCTTCAGTCAAACCGACTATGAGGCATGGAAACACCCTTAGTCTGTTTACCGTTTTGATTTTCGTGTTCTGTGCTGTAATTGTACGTCGACCTTTGGGGTCTGGAAAGGTGCGTAAGAATGAAATGTATTACTGTTATTATTGTGGTTCATTTTGGCACACACACCAATACAGAGGGGTGCCCATACGTGTGCAGGCAGGGCTGAACAGGGAGCGACTGTATGACACCACGGCTAGA